>NC_079205.1:12195449-12495909 GCF_026745355.1 Beta vulgaris subsp. vulgaris | reverse complement strand
TAGGGAATAACATTTACCTAATTGAAAATTCTGAGTTATGAATGTTTAATATTGAATGTTTAGTTTTTTTCTTTTCATTTTTTAGATATGATTTCTTTTTGTTTAATTTTTTTTCATTTTCAGATCTGGGATTCATTCTCTCTCCCTCCCTCCCTGTTTCTTCATCTTCCTCTTAGATCAAAGGCGAAGGGCAACTAATAACTAACGACTTAACCAAATGAGATCTTGCCGGAGTAACTGAACCAAAGTTGGAGATGATCGACGGTCAAGATTTTCTCACTTAGTTCTTACCCAGATTGTATTGTTCTTTAGATTTTAGGGTTTTTTTTGTATTAGGATTGTTTTGTACTTCGATTCATTTCAATTAATAAAGTTGTTGATTGTTGATCTGAATGCAATGGTTTTAAACTCTATAATAATAAAGTTCATTACTTCCTATAATAATCTGTTGATTCTTTTGTACTTCTTATTGTTGATCTGAATGCAATGCTAATGGACAAATGAAAAGATCATTTCTCTGAATTAACAACAACGAAAGAAAAGGTCTCTTCTATCCAGGCTAGAATTTGCGTCGCACATAGAACAGGGTGCGACGCAAAACATGCATCTGTGTCGCACACTGTGCTATGTGCGATGCAAATTTCCCTTGAAGCTTTGAGGGGTGGGAAGAGAATTTGCGTCGCACCATATACAACGTGCGACGCAAATAGCTAAAAAATCTGCGTCATTTTCACATACGACGCAGATCAACTAGAGGTCATCTGCATCGAGACCTGTGCCGTCGGACCCAAGTCCGACGCAAATAGGGGTCCAGGTCCGATGCAAATCGACATTTTTCTACTAGTGGTGGTGGTTGTGGCTCAGTTCGTGGGACATTTGCTGCCAAGGTCGGTACCTCAGTCCGCGACAACTCAGGTTCGAATGGTTTGGGTGATGTTCGTCGTAGCACCCCGATTCTTACTGATGATCAATGGCAGCAACTCATGTCTGCTCTTAAGGGGTCAAATGGCTCTTCTTTAGAAAATTAAGTGGGATGTATGGTGCTAATGATTGGCTTATTGATTGCGGTTCTTCGAATCATATGTCCGGTAATCCTAATTTGTTTACTAATTTGGTTATTATTTCTTCAACTATTAGTTTGCCTAATGGCAAGAGGATTATTGCTACTAAGGAGGGCACTATTATTTTGAGTGATGGTTTAATTCTTGAACATGTTCTTTATGTTCCCGCTCTTACATATAGTCTGTTGTCTGTTTCTCAATTATTAGAGCAACAACAGCTTATTATTTTCTTCACTAATAAGCTATGTATTATAAATGACCTCACTTTCAAGAACTTGATTGGAGCAGGAGTGCATTGTGACGAGGTCTATGTTTTCAAGCCGGTGAGAGTTCGTTAATTCTTTTCAAGCAACGAAAGTGACTAAGGTTGATGAGGTAATTTTGTTGTGGCATTGTCATCTAGGTCACCTCTGACTCAAAGTTATTTCTTTGTTGCTTGGAGTAGTTGGTGGTAGTAATTTATAGTGTCCTTTGGATTGGACTATTTGTTTTATGGGCAAACAACCCCGAAAGTCGTTCTTTTTAAGTTCTAATAAAGTTGTTGATGTTTTTTATTTGATCCAATGCGATATATGGGGTCCCAATAAAATTTCATCTTCTTCCCATGCTCGATTTTTCTTAACTATTGTCAATGATTGTTTCTTTGCTACTTGGTTATTTTTAGTCTCATAAATTTAAGGTTTTTCAACTTGTTAAAAAATTTTATGCCATGGTGAAAACCCAATTCAATAAGAAAATAAAGGTGTTGCGTAGTGATAATGGACAAGAATTTTGAGTTTAAAGAGTATTTTTTTCTTTGCTAAAAAAGGGATCATCCATCAAACTAGTTGTGTTGATACGACCCAAGAGAATGGTCGTGCGGAACATAAGCATCGCCACCTTCTTAATGTGGCGTGTGCTTTGCGTTTTCAAACTCGTTTGCCAAATTTTTTCTGGGGTGAATGTGTTATGGCTGCTGCGCATTGTATTAATCTTACTCCTACGATGGGTTTACATGGAAAAAGTCTATATAAGTGTTTGTATGGTGTTCCTCCTGTCTATGATAGAATTAGAGTGTTTGAGTGTCTTTGTTATGCTACTAATTGGCCTCGTATAAAGGATAAGTTTGATTCCAAGTCTAGGCATTGCATTTTTTTTGGAGATCCATTTGGTAAAAAAGGTTGGTGTTTTTATGATTTGAAGACACGTGAATTATTTGTAAGTCGTGACGTGCAATTTTTTGAGGATGTTTATCCGTACTTTGATTCTTTTAATGCTGCTGCTCGGGCACAATGGGATGCCTATATTTCTCAGTCCTCAATTATTTGGGATAATGATAATGATGATGGATTACATGTTTGGGTGTATAAAATTTAATATACTCATATTGCGAGATTGAACGTCTTAAGGGACGTCTTGTAGTGCACGATAATCTACAAGTTGCCGGTATTGATTATGATAAAACGTTCACGCCTGTAGCAAAAATGGGCACTAATCGTAATCTTCTTGATGTTGTAGTCATTAAGAATGGGGAACTCCATCAGATGGATGTTCAAAATGCTTTTTTTATGGTGTCAGAGGATGTTTATATGAAACTTCCCCTGGCTATACTTGTTCTCAACCAGGAAATGTTTGTCGGCTCCAAAAATCTTTGTATGGTTTGAAGGAGGCTCCCCGGCAAGTATGGTTTGTTAAGTTATTTGCTGCTTTAAAAGCATATGGTTTTACACAACCTTATGTTGATTATTCGTTGTTCAGTCATATATATTCAAGGAGATATTTCTCTTCATGTTTTAGTTTATGCGGATGATTTGATTATTGATGGCTCTTCCACTATTGTTATCTCCCGCTTCAAAAAGTATATCAATTATTATTTTCAAATGAATGATATGGGTTCTCTTAAGTACTTCTTGGCTATTGAAGTTGCTCGCAGTCCGGATGGTATTTTCTTGGCTCAACTCAAGTATGTGTTGGATGTTATTTGTCTAAAGTTGTTATGTTAAGCTGCAAGCCTATTGACACTCCTATGGAAAAAAATCATCGTCTTCCTCTTGTTAGGGGTGTGCCTATGGATGATCGAGGTTCCTATTGTCGACTTGTGGATTGCTTAGTATATCTTTTTGTCACTCGTCCGGAGTTGATGTGTTATGATGTTCATACTCTGGCTCAGTTTCTCAACGATCCACATCCTCATCGGGACGTTGCTATTCGTGTATTGTGTTATGTTAAGGGCAACCATGGTTAGGGTATTTCGTTGCATTCCAAAAATACTTTGTCTTTGTCCGCTTGTTGTGATAGTGATTGGGACGCTTGTCCCACTACACGGAGATCGTTGTCTGGTTATTTGGTGTTTTTGGGTTGATCTCTTGTCTCTTGAAAAACAAAGAAGCAACCTACTATTTCTAGCTCTTTTGTGGAGGTCGAATATCATTCAATGACTTTTAGTACTTGTGAATTGAAATGGTTGAAATATTTGTTAGCCTCTCTTGGTGTTAAACATTCGTCTACCATGCGTCTGTTATGTGATAGCCAGTGTGCGCTTCATATAGCTAAAAATCATGTTTTTCATGATCGTACTAAACACATTGAAGCAGACTGTCATTTTGTTCGAGATGAGTTGTTGGCTAGTAATCTTTCTACCGCCTATGTCCCTAGTGGTCATCAGTTAGCTGATATTCTCACAAAGGCGCTTGGTAGACGATAGTTCAGTTTTCTTCTCTGCAAGTTGGGCATTCGTGATTTACATGCTCCAACTTTAGGGGGAGTAATAGGCATATATTTTCTTAGTGTTAGGAAATATGTTTGTTAGGATATATATATCTTTTGTATATTTGTTAACTTTGTGATTATTTTGTATTTTAGCGGTGCATATATATCCATTACACACTCAATGAAAGGCTAAGCCGTTTTCTCATATTCTCTTATTCTCTCCAAACTTTAACAAGTGAGGTTCATGTTTAGTTGATTTTATAGGATAGGTTAGCTTATCTTAGACTATATACATTATAATACCAAGAAAATGGAATTTTTGTTTACAGTACAAGCATTATAAGGCTTATGGGAACGAAGTTTAGCTTATATTTGCACCATACATATTATTCGTGATACAAGGATGACTATTCAATAGGGAGTGTCGCTTGTCATGTAGTGTTTTGGTCTTCCGTTACGTATTAGCTACTCCCACACAGTTCTTCCATGAGGTCCTCCATATATAGCTAATTATTTTCGAATAAAAGAAAGTTTTTGCATTCATTCTTGTGACAAATTAAGAAAACTATAGTTATAAGCTAAGTACTACCTACCTCAAAATGCAAGAAGCTATATTTACCCTAAGACCTCGCCCTCCCTCTCTCTTTTTTCCCTTTAAAATCCTAGCATGTTCTACTCCTTCATTAGTTAGGGGTTATCATGGATATTTTCATCCTTGATAAGTTCCTTTTTCTTTTTACTTTTAATTTTTAATTCTTTTACTAGTTTTATTCAATAAATTAGGATTTTTTATGAGATTTCTTTAGTCTGTGTTCTGAAGATCTCCTTCTCCCCTAGGAATTGTGAGTATGGTTTTTCATGTTTTTAGGTATGAGAAATCGTTCTCATTGGTTAAAGTTCGAGACTCAACGTGAAGGTGTTGGAATCTCGGATGCGGTAAATATGGCTCGATCAAGAATGCTCTTCCCAAGTTATGTTGAAATGACACTACAAAAAAAAGCTTATATAGCGACGGATTTTTGGAGACGGATATATATCCGTTTCTAATTTAGAGACGGAATATTGATAATCCGTCTCTAAATTTATTTAGAGACGGATTTTTTAAATCCGTCTCTAAATTAGAGACGGATTTTTAGATCCGTCTCTAACTTTAGGGACAGATTTTAAAAATCCGTCCCTAAATTAGAGACGGATTTTAAAAATCCGTCTCGAATTAAATTTAGAGACGGATTTTGAAAATCCGTCTCTAACTTAGGGACGGATATTGATAATCCGTCCCTAAAGTTAGAGACGGATTTTTAAATCCGTCTCTAAAGTTAGAGACGGATTTAAAAATCCGTCTCTAAAGTTAGAGACGGATTTAAAAAATCCGTCTCTAAATTTACATATGAATATTTTATTCCACGTATTTAAATTAGAGACGGATTTTCAAAATCCATCTCTAATTTAGGGACGGATTTTTAGAATCCGTCTCTAAATTCAAATATGAATATTTTATTGCGCTTCTTTAATTTAGGGACGGATTTTAAAAATCCGTCTCTAAGTTTGAGACGGATTTTAGAAATCCGTCTCTAAGTTAGAGACGGATTTTAGAAATCCGTCTCTAAGTTAGAGACGGATTTTAGAAATCCGTCTCTAATTTAGGGACGGATTTTAAAATCCGTCTCTAATTTAGGGACGGATTTGAAAACTTGTCTCTAAATTAGGGACGGATTTTGGAATCCGTCTCTAATATTTCTTCTACATATTACCAATGTTATGTAGAGAAGTATACAAGTTGTATTTGGTGTAGTTGGTTGGAGCTGCTTCTCGTTTCTTTGAAGTTACAAGTTCGATTCCTACGAACAGCGATTCTTGCGACTGTGGAGTCTTCTTATCCTTTCCATTGTAGAGCTGAACCGGGTTTACTTAAGGGATATTCCTAAATGGTAATGAGATCAACTTGAACTATAGGTAGGTAATAATAGGTGATTAAATATAATCATGATAATATTAGGAACTATCGTGTTGTTAATTTCGTTTATTTTTTATACTTTCGAAATCCGTCTCTAAACTTAGAGACAGATTTTTAAAATCCGTCTCTAAGTTTAGAGACGAATTTTCAAAATCCGTCTCTAAGTTTAGAGACGGATTTGCAAAATCCGTCTCTAAACTTTAGAGACGGATTTCGAAAATCCGTCTCTAAGCTTAGAGACGGATTTCCAAAATCCGTCTCTAAACTTTAGAGACGGATTTTTAAAATCCGTCTCTAACTCGAATTAGTGACAAGGGTTTTAGAGAGGGACAATATCCGTCTCTAAATCCGTCTCTAAGCCCATATAGCGACGGATTTGACCTTTTTAGGGACGGATTTTGTCCGTCTCTAAATGGACTTTTTTTTGTAGTGTGATAGACTTCCTCATCAATAGCTGCTTAATTCAGTAAATATAAAGGGATGTGTTGTATTGCTCGATCTGGTTCATTGTAGTTTCCTTGAAGACGAATTTGATTTAACCTTGGTTGATTGCATCTTGTTTTTCTTTAATATTTATTATAGATGAGGTATGACCTTCAATTAATGAAATTTCTCTTTCAGAACAAAAGTGGTACTTATCCCACTTTAATCAGTTGGTCTTGTAAGAGACCGTCTACTTTTAATTTAAAAGTAGGCGCGGCCCAAGCCCAATATTAAGAAGAGAATAGATCATATTTATTAATATAGTGACTACTTTAATCTATTTAGTGACCATTTTAATCTATTTAGTGACCAGTTTAATCTATTCATTAATAACATTTTTTAATTCATTTAGTGACTGATTTAATCAATTTAGTGACTAGCTTAATCCATTTTGTAAGACTGACGGACTATTTTTAAAAATTATTTGTTCTAATTCAAAATTTAGAGGGGAAATAAAAGAAGGAGAAGAGAATGGACGACTAGGATGGTGCAAGATGCCTAAAAATAGTGTTAGGTTAGAGAGAAATTGAATGGGCTTCTTAGGAGAACGTAGGTTTGCATTGTCTAATTTTATATTAAAATTAGACCGTCTATTATAATAATTTGTGCACTTTAATTAGCCTACATAAATTCAAGTGACTCCGTAATGGTACAGCTTACTCCTTTTTAATTTCTTTCTACGCATCATGTCAATGATTTCTCACCAACAATATTTACTATTTATTTTTAACTCTCTCCAAATTAAAATGATTATTACACTTGAATTTGTCATGTTCATCAAGAAAGAGGAGAATTATGGTTGGAAGAAACTATATATTTAATTTTTGGATGAAGACAATGATAATAAGAACTTAGGTTTATAAAAAATATATAATATTTGTTATAAAAAAAATCACGGAACAGTAATATACAATTTAATTCAAAATTTAAGGAATCAAACCCTTTTTCTGTTTCCTATTATTTACTTTCCTTTCTTATTTGTGTTTATCTATTTTTTGTAACCATCCCTCATAAGTTTTTTGATATGCATCACATAGCCTATGTAGAAGATAAACACATTGACAAACAAATTGATTCAAAATGCCACGAATTTGCAAGTTTTAATTCTTTTTAATGTAATACTCCATCCATTTTATTTTAATTTACTCACTTCACTTTGGGAGAGAACTAAAGAGGAAGTACAAAAGTATGAGAGAGGAACTGAAAAGGTGGAGAGAGAATCTGAAAAGTGAGAGAGAGAAACAAAAGAGTGGGTTAAAATATTAAAAAGTGAATGACATAAGTGGAAAAAGAGGAGAAAGTAGATGTGATATGTTACCAAAAATAGAAAAAGCACGCAACAATGTGTAGATTAAAAAGAAACGGACTAAAAAGAAAAGTGTGTAGATTAAAATAAAACGGAGGGAATATTATGTTTGATGTGTTTAACTTTAATTTCTTTATACTTATGCAAATATGTCACCAAATTAAATCTGGGTTTCATGTGTCATTTTGATATTCTTTAATTTTAAGAGATTCATAAGTAAAATAGAGAGTCGGGAAAGAAAAAACAAAAAAGTCAAACTAAGTAGGACTTTTGGTTGATGTAGGTGAATTAAGGGATGTACACGTGTACTATATATTAGTAACTTTTTTTTGAGGGATAAAAAAGTTACTAATATATAGTACACGTGTACATCCCTTAACTAGTTGATGGCTCACGCAACGTCCTATAGTTTTTTTTATTTACTAATGTATGAGAAATTAGATTTTATACTATTACAAAATAATCTTAAAACATCGCATTTTGTGATAGTTGAAGTAGTGTAATAGATTGACTTGAATTAATTAGCCATCTTTCATTAATAACAAAAATCGAATTTTAATTTTACGAGACATTCACCAAACTAAAACCAATATTTATTTATTTATTTTTGGTTAACGCCACAATAAAACCTTTCAACAACAAAGAAATGATGATAAGTGAATTCGATACATACTTGTAGAATTGTAGTTAACAAGTACTCGTAGCTGATATTATTATATCCATTTTTTATTACTGATCTAGCAAATACAGTAAAAGAAAATTAATTAAACATGATGCGATGATGAAAGCTAAACATACGATGGATAGTGATTTGAAAAGTACAATACTCATGTAAGAGATTAAAGAAATAATCATACTCTCAAAATATAAAGATTCGTCACAAATTTAATGATTTTATCCAAATTATTTGGTTTCATGAATTAAGATTTGAAATTGTCATTTTCGGTAATGGGATGTAATTGTGAATTTTTTTTATTTGTTTACCAAGTCGGGTGTAAGTTATCTTATCTTTAAATACTCTTTTTCCCACAAAAACCTATATGAGATTGTAGATTAGTTAATTAGTGCCACAGGGGTCGTAGACACATGAGCAGAGTAAGTGATCGTCAATCACCCTCAATGTTAAAGGCCCCCACCTAATCTTTGTATACTCCATATGTATAACTTTGTTAGGTTTTAAGAGTTTAGATGGAAATATTTGTTAATCCAAAATTTTAATCTAAAATTTTATAACTTATTTTAGTTCTATCTTTGGTATACCTAGGCTGATTTGTTATACTTATTGTGTCTACTTGCTAAAAATAAAAATAATATTTAAGTATTTAAGAAAGTTATATGGAAATACTTGCCTAAGGTTATATGTGTGTATATATATATATATATATATATATGTATATATATATATATATGTATATATATGTATATATATGTATATATATATGTATATATATGTAAATATATATGTATATATATGTAAATATATATGTATATATATGTATATATGTATAGATATGTATATATGTATAGATATGTATATATGTATAGATATGTATATATATATATATATATATATATATATATATATATATATATATATATATATATATATATATATATATATATATATGTCAGCTACTTAATGAAAGATTGACACGTCAACTCTTGCCTGCTGCCTTGACATGTGTTGCTTGGGAAAGAATAATTAATGCTGATTTCTTCTATAGATGTAGATAGTACATATATTTTGGGCAAGTAAATCAATTATGTTTAAAACTTCCATAATCACACAATGAGACAGTATCAATTATTCAGTGCAAACAAAAATCATGACCATGACTATCGCAACGACGATCAATCGATGCATGATTTACATTTATAAATATTTCACCCACCTTCTATAAAACTGGTGATAAACATTAATTAATTTAAACATCTGCCAATGATTTACATTTAGTACTCTCTTTCAAACCTCTAGAACTCGCAAAAATTGAAGAGAGAGAAAGTAATAAGTTTTGTTGTTATAAGAAATTGAAAGCAAAATCTTCTCCAAGAGAGAAAGCAACCCAGCAAGATTGAAACCAAACATAGAGGTTAAAAAAAATGAACTCACAAAATTGAGATAATAATGCAATTGGTTTTGTTCTTTAAATTATTTGAGCTAAAATCAAGTAAAAAGTTTAGCTAATTTGAGAGAACTGAAGAGAGAAGGTAAAAAATATTTGGGTTCGTTAGAGAAATTAGAACAAAACAAGAGAAGAGATAGAGTGCGTGGCGATCTGAAATTTTACAACAATCATCATACCCATGACCTATGGAGGAAGAAGGTAGAAGATGGAGGGTGACTAGGAGATAGAAAATTGATAGCACTTGACATATGATCTTCAATATTCATATTATTATTATTCCCCTTTTCTTTTGGCAGCTCTTCATTATCTTTTTTTTTCAACTTTTGGTCTCCGATCCAATAGTTGCACCAATATTCTTCCTCACAAAAAAAAGTTTCATCAATATTAAAATTGAAGGTTTTTAACATCGATATTAATTAAGAGTTAGGGTGTGTTCTTCCCAACTTATTTTCATTTTAGTTTAGTTTAGTTTAATTTAGTTCAGTTCAGTTCATTTAGTTTAGTTCAATTCAATTCAGTTTAATTGCAATTCGTTCAATTCAGTCCAGTTCAGTTGCAACCAATTCATTCCTAATTTATTTATTATCATTACTATTAGTCAGGTTAATTTAATTCAATTCAGTTCAGTTTAGTTGCAATCATTTCAGTTCATTTCAGTTATGTTCAGTTGCAATCAATTCAGTTCAATTGATTTTAGTTCAGTTTAGTTGTTTTATACTGAAGAGAATAGACCCTTAGTCGTAGGTTTTGATTTATAATGTAGACAATTTATTTTAGAGTTGCAGGATAGTTAATTACCACAACTTTTTATATTTCTTAATTATCACTCCAGTATAGTATATTGTTATTAGATATTATAGTAGTATACAATAATTATCTTTACGTGTTATTTGTCTACATTAATAATGTGAGGGTACCAATCAGTTCGAGTTGGGTTAGTTTCAAGTTCACCTGATTTCTATTTCGGGCCACTTACCCATGACCCAAACCCGACTTGATTATAATTTCAGGTAAAAAATTAGAATTTGAACCTGACCTTTTCGATTTCAGGTTGACCCAAAACGAACCCAAAATTAGTTGACTTTAAATTTAATCATTGCAATAACTCAATACATTGAGTGAGTTTTTAATTCAAATGTCAACTTAATAAAATTTAGAAGATTCGAGAAACAGGGTTGGTCTAATACAAATTAGATAAACATAAAATAGGTTATAAAAATTACAAAAGTCAAGTTAACTTCAGGTTGACCCGACTTGAATTTGACCCCACTTCTAAATAAGATTATTCAGGTTGTTTCGAGGTTCCAAAATTCAACCAAGACCTAACCCATTATATTTTCAGGTCGGGTTGGGCCGAATCCATTTTTTATTTCAGGATGAAAATTTTAACCCAAACCCGAATTTTTCAGGTTCGATTCAAGTCGGGTATCATATTGGGTCAACTAATTTCGACAATCCTAATGAAAAGATTATATCATGAAATATAAATTTACAATTATAATCTTTCAATTTTAAATTTAGTCATTCCAATAATTTTGGAATAAAAAAAAACTATTTAAGAAGTAAAAAAATTCATGTGCATTATGCACGGGTCCAGATAATCTTAATGTAAATTATTTCTCAAATAGTCAAGATGTAAATTATTTCTCAAATAGTCAAGATGTAAATTATTTCTCAAGTCAATAGTAACAAATTTTAAAAACCATCTAATCTTTTATTTCTCATTTATATCTTTCTTCAATTATTTCAATAGTTAGTTGTGTATGATCACTTCATGATTCTAATGTAAATATCACAAAATATTAAATTTCTAAATTGAAGTATTTTGGGTTTCATTTTTTTTTTAGACATATGTTATTTATTATCAACACATATTTTGCTAGCCCGCAAATGAAAATCATGCTATCCAATGGGGATAGACATTTTTTTCATATGTAACAATATTGTTATAAACAATTAAATTCACTGTAAGAAAATTTACGTGAGCTTAAAGCGAGTTTGAGACAAGTATATGGATAATAATAACAATAATACTGATTATTATAGATAATTTATATTTCATTAAAATACATCGCACGGGTTGTAAGCCAATTTTAGACTACTCTCAATACAATATCATAAAATTTTAGATAACAAGCCCATTTAGTTCTTTTGTTTAAGGTTAAACCCATTATTTTGAACTATTCTCAATACAAGATCATAATATCGTGTAGGATATTTCTATATTCATTTCTTAGGTATATATTAGAAGAAAAATTTATATTGAAATATATATTTCATTTATATTGTATTTATATATTACAATATAAATAAAATTTATTGTCTATTTGATAAGACGAGTTACAGATTATTTTTCTAATAAACTGAATTGAAAAATGTATTTTTCTCTTTAATTTTTTTTAATTTACATTTACTATACAGGGTAAATTATAATGTCACTACTTTATATAGGGCTTGCAAAAGCAACTCAATACGACATACGACCCGAATCTAAACTAAAATAAGCAAATTAGGGTTGGAATTTCGACCGATTTATTAACCCATTGATTAAACAGTTTAGGTTGAGGTTGACATTTTCAACTCGAAATTGGCATGCTTTGACTTTATTAACTTACATATATATAGAAAATTCTCGAAAAATATATAGATAAATCTAAAATTTGGTTTTAAAAAGTAAATATTGCTAAGACGGGTCATAATTATTACGGTTTTTTCACCATATACTCCTGATAAATTTTATTTTGCACAATATACCCTTTCAACTTTCCGAATTCACCATATACCCTCCACTTTTCAAAAAATACACCCACTTATCCTTTTGACTTACGGTGTTAGACTTTCATTAGTCATTAGGCTCTAATCCTCCCCTAACTCCTAATTAACTAACCTAAATCAAACCCTTTTGTTAGTGCGTTTTGCACGGGGGTGGTGGGGAGGGGGACTACAGGGGTGGGGGTTAGCTTAGGGTTAAGGTATTAGGGTTAGAGTTAGGGTTAGAGTTAGGGGTAGATTAAGATTAGTTAGGATTAGGGATTGATTTAGGTTAGTTAATTAGGGTTAGAGGGAGAATTAAGGATTAATGACTAATGAAGATTAACGTCGTTAGCCATTAAGGGTAAGCGGATGTATTTTTTTCAAAAGTGAGGGGTATATGGTGAATTTGAAAAGTTGAAAGGATTTATGGTGCAAAAAAAAAAAAAATTACCATGGGTATATGGTGAAAAAAACTGTAATTATTATAAGAAATCTCAAACATGCATACTTTCAACAGTGAACTTTCTCATATATATTTTTAAGAAAATAATTAATTTTTATATGATAATAATTATGCTTAAATGGGTTAAACGGGTAATTCGTTTATTAAATAGGTCGGGTCAGAGTTGAGTATTTCAACCTATTTATTAAATTTTTAGTGAACCCGAACGCGAATTCGACCCAACATGAACTGATTGTCAGCCCAACTTGGTTTCCTACTCTACTTTTATGTTTATACTATTACATATTTATAAATATATACACCGTGATTTCAAGGGAAGTATTATATAATTTTAAATTTCTAATATAGGAATATTCCCGTGCAATTTGTACGAGTCTAAAAGATATATTTCCGTATTAAGAGTTATCAACAAAAAGGGTTCGGAAAACATTAATAGTTGATAAAGAACGTGGAAACTCATATGTTACCATAAATGTAGAATACAATGACGTAGTTCAAAATATTTTTAAAATACTCTTATTATTAGTACTGTTATTTAATAATTCATTTGTGATGTTCATCTACTTCGTTGAGATGCAGGGTTTTTTTCGCGTTTCCTCTTAAACAAACGCGACATGCAGACTTGCAGTCTTTTACCATAGATAACATAATATATACACATATCATCTTTGATATACAAAATTCTATCAAAAAATAAACTTCCCGTGCATTTTTGCACGGGTGAAAAACTAGTATATATATATATGTATATATATACTAGTAATCCTTTTTTCCTATAAATAAGAAACAAAAAACTTAACATTTTAACTATTATTTTGTAAAGGTACACAATAAGACATTTACAAAAAAAAAGAAAAAGAAAAAGAGTGTTAGAACATATGCATATATATTCTTGTATATTGTTTCAATGTTATTATCTTTGCGTATAATTAGTTTCCTAGTTTATAGCCTTGATCATAGCCTAATGAGTTGGCTTGCCTAATGTATATTATGTTGATGAGTTGAATGAGAAAATCACGGAAAACATTACTTTCAAAGAGTGCTTCCAATAAAGAAAAATATAAAAGTATTGGGGTAAATGAAGAATTCTACATGTTTTTTTTTTCTTTTGATGAAACAAGACTAAATAAAATTGATATATCTTCTATATTGATTGTCACGTTTCTCTCCAAAAGTCTTTGATCTTATTTGGTAATGCTTCTCTTTATCTCTCTTATGGGTCTTATTTTTTTTTTTATCTATTTTCATCCTATTTACATAATTATACTTTCTTATTAACGGTGAAAACCAAATGAGCCGATAGGTTTTTTTCAAGTAAGATGGATATACTTTGTAAGTGGGAGAATTTGGTAATTCCATTTTATAAGAGGCATGAATCAAATTCTTGTCCCAACCTCACATGGGAGTAAGGAACGTATACAACCAATTAGATTAATGTTGACTATGATGAGCGGATGAATTGATGAAGCATATCAGTTGCTGGTTGGTTAGCACTCTACTGTACATTTGTAACAAAACTAAGGCCGAGACAGTAACCTTTTTTCTATTAAGGGTGAGACAGTAAATTAAAACAACTTTAACTGGTTTACCTTTTTATTCTTTGTTGGTGTTTTTACCACTGCCTTTCATCACGCGTGTGTTTTGGTGCTAAAGCTATAATAATTGATCGCCACTCTTCATGCACAGCACGACCCACTCTTTAGGCAGTTATGCTTCCAGTCGTCCTATCATTGGAGGGTCGTTACTTTTACTGCATGCACGTGAATTCGTCAACAGTAAATATTTTCCCTACCTGGTTTTTGGCAGCTGATGAGCTTAGTTCCAACTTCACTGATAACTATTAACTAGGTCTTTTCTCATCTTCACCCCCAAACGATTATGGGAGAATGGAGATGATACACATAAATCCACATACACCTATAAGGCTATAACAATTTGACAACACATCAAGTCGGTAAATAAAAAGGAGGGAGAAGGGGGAACTTTTGAGGGAAATAGGCTTTAATGGTACGAGAAAGTATCCGTGCATAACCGGTAGGGGGCAGCAGTTGCCCATAACCGTGGTAAAGTCGTTATTACAACATAAAATAAGGGTAAAAATGTAAAAACGTAATTAAAACTTTAAAAACACAAACAAAGAGAGGAGAGATAATAGAAGATTGAAAAGCAATTTATACTTTGTCAGAAAGACAAGACTAAAGAGCTGAACAGAGGAAACAGAGGAAACAGAGGGAGTTTTGAAGGTGAATTATATCTGTTGCCAACGACGAAAAGATGGAAGATGAAGGAGGAGCAAGTGGTGAAGGAAATGTGATGTCCATTGAAGAGGTATTGTGATGAATTTTATTTTATATGTGTTAGTTTGTTTTACATGATGCTGAACTTAGGGTAAATTATATTGACAATCACCTTATTATGGACCATTTGAAAATTTTTGTAAAGAAGAAAATTTTTATTTATTGTTTAAATTAAAGATAGTAAGGAGAAAAATATAATTTATTTTTTAAATTAAAGATAGTAAGGAGATGTGTTGTTTATGATGTTGTGTTGTATTATAATTGAAGTAAATGTGTATGCTGATTGATTCTCGTAATTTGTTTTAATTGAAGATCGTTTATCATGAATGTATTGTTATCATGAATTGGTGTATTATAATTGAAAGGTTGGTGGATGTAAGTCTGTGATAATGGTTTGTTTGTCATAATCCAACTTATGGCAGTAGGTTTGATAGAAAAAATGGTTTTGTCTTTGATTGAGTTTGTCTTTATATTATACCATTTTGAATTTGGATTGTATTAACATGTAGGATGTTGATTTAGTTGAAATAAATGGAGACATGTATGTGGGTGATGCTCTTCTGGAAGGCATAGATGAAGTGCAAGGCAACGAGATTGTTGCGGTAACTCCTATTGGGAAGGTGAGTGGGTGTAAAATAGGGGCAATTGAGGTTGTTCCTGCACCGTTCGTCGGCATGGTATTCCCTAACTTGGAAGCGGTGGATAGTTTTTATAAAAACTATGGGAAGCAGGAAGGATTTGGGGTTGTGCGTTCAGGTGGAGCATATAGAAGAAAAGCAGGTGAAGAAAGGAAGAGGCGTAATACAACATGGACATGTGAATGTTATGGTAGGCCCGATAGGAGGAAACGGGTAAACGTGCGTAGGGTGGTGACGGATACAGTCATTGATGACGATTGTGGTACGAAGAAGCTAAGTCAAAGAAATGTGATTGTACTGTCATGATGTATGCTAGTTGTAATGAAGAAGGAGAGTGGGAAGTTAAGAAAGTTGTAAATGAACATAAAAACCACGAGCCTACGCCTTCAAAGTCACAATATATTAGTATGTATAGGAAAGAGGAGTTGTATCATCATGTTAGAAGGAAACTTTTTAACGATTATATCTCAGGGTTGAAGATACTACAAATTCACGGATGCCTTGCTAGGGAGAGGAACGGGGTAGAGGATTGGGTAGTTACTAAACGAGATTTGCGCAATAAAGTGAGTAAGGTGAAACGGTTGAAACTTAAAGACGGTGATGCTAATGCTATGCTAAACTATTTTAACAAAATGAGTTCTGACAATCAGAATTTTTTAGTATGCATAGATTGGATGATGATATGACTTTAAAAGATATTCTATGGGTTGATGCTAGAAGTAGAGTAGCGTATGAAGAGTTTGGAGATGTGGTTTGCTTTGATGCGATTTATTTGACTAACGAGTATGAGTTACCATTTGCTAACTTTGTAGGCGTTAATCATCATGGGCAGAGTATTTTACTAGGATGTACATTAATTTCTCATGAGAATACGGAGACTTATGAGTGGGTTTTCTCTACATGGATAAGTTGCATGGGTGGTAAAAGTCCTATGGGCATTCTTACAGATCAAGATGCGGCAATGTGGAAGGCATTGCTGACATCTATGCCCGAAGCTCGACATCGATGGTGTTTGTGGCACATTACTGAAAAGTTTTGCTCAAAGCTAGGCATATATGAGAAATATCAAGATATTAAAGTTGATCTTCTTTATGCTATATATGATAACTTAGATCCGTTAGAATTTGAGGAGAATTGGAACAATGTAATTACAAAGTTTGATCTAGGTGACAATGGTTGGCTAGGAGGTAAGACTTTTTTTGTTATTTAAGAAGGTGTAGTATTAAAATTTATGGTAATTGGAGATTATGGGTTATTGTTCTTTCTATAAGTATATATAATTTATTGCACTTTATGAACTTGAAGGTCTTTTAGTGCAGCTTCTAAATATAAAGTACTTAAGTTATATAGTAGTTTACATAGTAGTTAATTAATTCCCATAAGCATACAACGCACATTTCAATATATGTCGTTGAAGTTATATTTTGCAGCATAAGTAATATTGTGATTCATTGTGCAACACAAGTTAAGTTATGTAAGGACTTTGTGCTGGCAGCACATAAGAATAATAGTTACACCCCAAATATCTATTATAATTTAGCCAACCATTATAATGTTGATTGATTTATTGTTATAGGGTTATATCGGGAAAGAGAAATGTAGGTTCCCACATACATGAGACACATGTTTTGGGCGGAAATGAAGACTGCACAAAGAGTAGAGAGTACAAACAGCTTCTTTGACGGGTATGTGAACAAGCACACTCGGTTGTATGAGTTTGCGGAGAGGTATTGTGAAGCAATGGAGGTTCATGCAAATGATGAGAAGGAGAACGACACAAATTCAGCAAGGTATGTGAGGACACTTGAAACCGATTTTTCTGTGGAAGCTATATACTAGAGGATATATACTGACAATAAATTTAAGGAGGTTCAAAGAGAGTGCACTAGGTTCTTATATCTGAATGTCCAGGGGAAGAATGTAGTTTCAGATAATGTTTTGGAACATTTTTGTTCAAGATAGGGTGTGGATAAGATGTAAGGACACAAGGAAAGAGATTGTTTCCAAAAAAAAAAAGGATGTACAAGGTTACATTTGACTCTAGTACGAAGGATGTAAGTTGTGCATGCAAGTTATTTGAGTGCAATGGAATCATGTGTCGTCACATGATATTTGTATATGAGATTCATGACCAGTTAGAGGTTCCAGATAAACATATTTTGAGGCGGTGGAGGAAAGATGTGCATAGAAAACATACGAGGGTTAAGGTGGCTTATCACGACCCTTCGAAAACATATGAGGTTCGTAGATATGATTACATTTTTTACCAATTTGTTCCAATTTGTGAGAAGGCTTCAAAGTTTGAGGAGAATATTGTTGTTGTAGTAGAATTGTTTCACCTCATGAACTTGCGTGTTGACGAGACAAGTGCAATGATAATGAGGCGAATGCTTGAAGGGGATTTAGATATGACTCTCAGCTCTGTGGGTAACAAGAAGAATAGTGAGTTGGGTCCTCCATCTGTGGAGCAACAGTCAAAGGTAAAAATGGGAAGAAGAAGGGGAAAGATGTTGTGGATGCACCCTTGCATAATGTGAAAGATCCACCTTGCAAGAAGGTTGCGCATCGAACTCGAAGTGTTCGGTATATATCTGTTGCAGAAGAAGCAAAGAGAAAGATAGCTTCTAAAGCTAAGGCAAGCAAGTCGAAGGCGACTAAGAGACCTAGGAGGAAGAAGGTAAGTTTCCACATTGGTTTGAGTACTTGTTTCATGAAGAAGTTTTCACATAGGTTTGTTAATTTGTTTAGGGTGTTAAATGGGTTTCATGTGTTATTAAATTATGGTGTAGTTGTTTAGATCTGGTTGTAGTACGAATTTTTTGATAATCTGTCCAGGTTGATTTGAATGTCGCAGTTGTTACACCGAGCTCTAAGGTAAACAAATTGGTAATGGAAGGTTAATTGTATAATTAATTTGTATTAAATAATATTTTTTGTGTGGTAGGAGTTGAACTTGAATGGTGTAGGCGAAGGAGAATTTTCAGGGATGACGTCTACACCAAGTGCGGGGCCACAGATATGGTCATAATGTTGGGAAATAGGATGTTTGTAGAAGTATTGGCGGAGAAGAAGGTACATGTAACTTTCATATTTTTCATATGTGTAGGAGATAAATATGGACGATCCAGATTTTCCTATCTCCTTTGGTGGTATTGAGTTGGTTGATGGAGATGGTTCCATAGGATATTTCGCAGGATTGTTAGGGAGTCGCGACGGTGGAACAAGTAGATCGTACGTTGCTTCCAATGATATGCTTGATTTGAGCATGGGAAGAATGTGAAGAAATGGGCTTCCAAGTATGATATGCTTGATGGGGACGTAATCTACGTAGTTATTAATTATTTGGAAGGTTAAGATTCTAAATGTAAGTTGGAAATTTTTGACATGGATTAAGTTTCATTCTCGGAATCACCATAATTGGTTATGTGAAGTTCGAATATGGTTATGTGAAGGTCCAATTAGTATATGTAACTCATAAGTTATGTGAAGGTCCAATTAGTATATTTAACTCATAAGTAATGTATTATGTGTTTGTTAATGTATTTATAGTCCGTTATGTTCCCTTGCTTATCAATTTTGTACTCAATCATATCAGTTGTGTACTAAATCATATCGAGTAGAACATAAGTCTGATTACGGAGACTATGGATCATATTATGTCAATAACCATAATTATGATTTCTAACATGATTTAAGAAATACTAAAATCTTATATACTTATGGACTACGGTTATAATAGATATATATTCCTCCTTACATGGCTTACATATATACAAAGGAAAGGTAGTCCTTTTGATTTACTTATACTTAAGTTATGTAGTCGTTACATAACTGTCATATTTCTAACAACTTTCTTCTCGTTGTTGTCCTTACATTACACTTCTGTACTGGTCGTAGTCTACTTGACGACTGAAATATAACAAAAGTTTATGTATATCTGACTTTCACTACATTAATTTCTTAAGATCATTGTCAATACAAGGGAATACGAATAAATATGGTATAATTGTCAATAACAAATACCATTTAATTGATATGATATAATTCCTGCACGATATGATATAGAAGTATATCGATATGATTATATGAATTTCCGATATCATATGATAACATACATTATGTTTTCTAACATGATTTAGGAAATACTAAAATCTTATATACTTATGGACTATGGTTATAATAGATATATATTCCCCCTTACATGGCTTACATATATATACATAGGAAAGGTAGTCCTTCTTATGATTTACTTATACTTAACTTATGTAGTCGTTATATAACAGTCACATTTCTAACAACTTGCTGTCCTTACATTACACTTCTATACGTTTAACCTAAATTACACTTAAATGATAAAGGTTTCAACTCGCACTTCATGTGAAAACTCTTATACGAAGACAACTATTGATGAACGAGTACCATGATCAGCAAATACATACTCCTTTCATTACAGGAGTATGTATTCAACTCTTGCAATCATGTTATGAATTGAAAGAATCAGATCTAACAACTTACAAATCTTATTGTGAATATAAAGAAAACAGGCCACACAACTTACAAATCATATTATGATCAGACTTGGGTGACTGTAAGTTTGTGGGGGCACTTTTACTCTTGGTCCAATAAGAGTATTGGTGAAGCTAGGACTTGTAGTAAAATTGATAGGTGTATTATCAGTTCTCTATGGCTTACTCATTATTCTAATGCTATTGTGGAATATATGAATCTAGGTATATCTGATCACTCCCCTCTAGTTTTGCAATGTGTAGCAGCTGGTCAAAGCAAGGGAAGGCCTTTTAGATTCTTTAATTACATGGCTGAGCATGAGTGCTTCTTACCTATTTTAGAAAATTCCTGGGGTCAATACAGTGGTGAGAATATGATGCAGAGCATTTGGAGGAGGCTTAAGGAGATTAAGCAACACTTGAAAGTGATACATAAAGATACTTTGCTAATTTAGCAAATCAAATTGACCAGGCTAGGCAACAGCTTAGTGAAACTTAGAATTCACTGAAGGACAATCCAGTTGACTGCAACCTTAATACTTTGTTGAGATCACAATCTCTATCTCTTCAGAAGCTCCTGGCTATTAAAGAGTCTGCACTCAAACAAAAATTCGGAATCTTATGGTTGCAACAAGGAGATGTTAATGCTCACTTCTTCTTTCAGACTATGAAAGAAAGATATAACCAAAATAACATTGATGTATTATATTATGCTTGGGGGAGGAAGCTAGTTAAGTGAGGTGATATTCAAGATGAAGTGACGGGCTTCTATAGGCAGCTTCTTGGGTCTGCAGCTGATTCTCTTCCTATGATAGATGCTAACTTGGTTAGAAATGTTGCTCGGGTGTCTCAGACTGCTGCTAGTGAATTGATTAAGGATGTCCCCCACAGAGAGATAGATGAACCTTTAAGCTCTATTGATGATAGCAAAGCACCAGGTATTGATGACTTTAATAGTCTATTTTTAAAAAGGCTTGGCATGTTATAAAGTTTTTTTTTTTGCTAAGTAATCGATTTTCATTCCATAAATCCATCAAATTACATCAAACCCACTCCCAAGGCTGAGCGAACCAACTAGGTTGGACCCCTTAGACCAAGGAAGGGCTACACCTGACAAGCTAGGACAGATTACAAGTTTATAAACCAAGTGTAATCTCTTCTACTTAATTGTTTGGGTAGAACAACACCTATTCTACTCCTAACAGGCTACTTAATCAGGTTAACTATAACACTATTAGCAGGCATGTAGTTCATCCAGAAACTCTTGTTTCCGCTTTGCCAAATGTAATACACAAGAGCTATAATTCCAGCATTCATACATTGCTTTTGGAACTTACTTTTGCCACTGTTCCTGATCCATCTTATGATCTATTGTAATGTGTTTACAGGGGTTGAAATTCCCAGCCATCTCTTGATGTCTTGCAAGCATCTGGTTCTAAAATTACATTGAAAAAACAAATGAGTGTGTGTTTCCACTTCATCATCACACATCAAGCACTTATTAGTTTGTGAGATACCAATGTGTGCTAATCTCTCTGTTGTCTGCAGCTTAGCTTGAATGGCTAACCAGGCTATAAACCGATGCTTAGGAATATTTAGTCTACTCCAAATGGCTTCATCCCATCTGACAACTGTTTTATCCCCTTGAAGCTTATCATATACTCTTTGAATAGAGTATGCAGGCATTGTACTCAGTTCATTCTCTGTGAACAATGTTTTTAATTGCCCTTTAACAGCATATAACCTCTTCCAGTACCAGCTTGCTCCAGTATTAGGAGTGTAGCTCCACCAGTCTCCCCCCTTTATGTAGACAGAGTGTATCCAGTGGATCCACACATTGTCTTGCTTAGATGATATAGCCCATATGTACTTGCCTAGACAAGCAATATTCCAGTTCAGCACCTCTCTAAATCCCAATCCTCTATTGGCTTTACTCTAGCATAAATTCTCCAAAGCTATCAATCCTTGCTTCTGAGAGAATGCTTGCCCGCTCCATAAGAAGGCCCTGCAATTTTTTGTAACTTCTTCTAAGACCCACTTAGGTAAAATGAAAACTTGAGCCCAATACCTATGGAGGCTAATTAGAACAGTGTTGATCAACTGAGTTCTAACTGTATAGGAGAGGTTCCTTGAACTCCAAAGCCTAATTCTTGTAGTCATCTTCTCTATTATGATGTCACATTGAGCTTTAGATATTCTTCTTGAGCAAATTGAGACCCCCAAGTATCTGAATGGAAGAGTACTTCGCTGGAACCCAGATGCTTCAGTGATTTTAGTGACATCTCTCTCCTGCATCCCACTTGTATATATAGCTGATTTACTGCTATTAGCTTTCAAGCCTGAAGAGTCTGAGAATAGCCTGAAAGCTTGAAGTAGTAGTAAAATAGAGGAATACTCTCCCTTGCAGCATAGTATAAGGTCATCCGCAAAGCACAAGTGGGTTAGTTGAGTATCCCTACATCTAGGATGAAAATGGAATTGCTCTAGCTCACATAGCTTGTATAGAATGCGAGAAAGGTATTCCGTATATATTACAAACAGTAAGGGAGACATAGGGTCTCCCTCTCTCAAACCTCTTTCAGCTTTAAAATATCCCTCCAAACTGCCATTTATCATCAAAGAATACATTCGTGTTGAAACACAATGCATTACTAGCTGTATAAATTGAGTAGGAAACTCAAGATGTAGTAACATTTCTTGTAGAAAACTCCAGTTTACTGTATCATAGGCCTTTTGTAGGTCTATTTTCAGTAAAAAACCTGGTTGTACACTTTTCCTTCCATAGTGCTTCACAAGGTCTTGTATGACCATAATATTATGCACTATAAATCTGTCATTAACAAACCCTCCTTGATTTTCAATTATTATATCAGGGAGAATTTGTCTTAACCGGTTGCAAAGAACCTTTGATAGGCATTTGTATAAGGTATTGCAACAAGATATGGACCTATACTTAGTTACACTCTTTGGACACCTAGTTTTAGCACCAAAGTGATTGTAGTGTTATTCAGCTCTTTTAATACCCTTCCACTCTGAAGTGTCTTTATTACAGCAGCTATGACATCTTGTTGCACTATATCTCAACTGTCTTTATAATAGTAAGATCCAAACCCATCTGGGCCTGGTGCCTTGCACCTAGGGATAGAAAAAAGAGCATTCTTCACTTCTGCTTCGGTGTAAGGAGCATTGAGAATGTTCTTATGGTCTTCTGTGAGTAAGGGACCAGCTTGAACCAATTGAGGTATTACAGGTCTCTTATTATCAATGTTACTCCCCAGCAGCTTCTTATAGTATGCCAAGAAAGCATCTACCACTTCCTGTGGTTTATTCAGCCAAGTACCATGCTCATCTTGTATACTATATATCTGATTCTGAATCCTTCTTCTTTTAGACTTTGATGAAAAACTCTTGTATTTTCATCTCCATTTCTCAACCTAGCTTCACCTTCTGCTTCAGAAAAGACATATAAATACCATGTTTCTCATTATACTCCTTGACTGCTTGTAGCTCTTGTTCTGCTAGTTCACTGCACCCAGGGTGTAAATGCATTTGCTTCTGAGCTTCTAACATTGCCTTCTGTCCTTCAGGTCTGCTACTTGTACCTCTGAGAACCCATTCTTATTTAATTTCTTAAGAACAACTTTCACTTTCTTTAGCTTCTGGACTACTTGAAACATCCTAGATCCCTGTATAGGTGTGTTCCAGGCTTGTCTCACTAGCTGGTCATATTGTGGTGATGTTTTCCACATTGTAAAATATCTAAAAGGCCTTCTACCTCCTCTATCATGATTATACAGTGTAAGCAAAGCAGGTGAATGATCAAAATCTCCTTCACACTGAAAGTTAACCTCTGATGTGTCATGATTATTGATACATACTTGATTAGCAAGCATTCTGTCAAGTTTTGAGAAAACTCTCGCTTCTCCTTGTTGCTTATTGTACTAAGCGAAAAAATTCCCTGAACTCTTGATTTCAGTTATGTGACATTCATCCACACATGCCCTGAACTCCTGAATTTCCCCTTCTCTCACCAGAGAACCTATCCTCTCATATGTGTGCAGTAAATAATTAAAATCTTCACATACTGACCAAGGCATGTTATAAAGTTTGATATTTATAATGTTGTCAGCCACTAATTTGATACTGGAGAACTATACTAAGCTATCAACTCCACTCTTGTTACCTTGGTCCCTAAGGTTCATAGCCCTTCTTATGTTAAAGACTATAGGCCTATTGCTTGCTGCATAGTCTTATACAAGATTATTGCCAAGATCTTAACCTGAAGAATTCAAAGCATGATCAGTGATGTGATTGATCTTGCTCGGGCTGGCTTCATGCCTAGAAGAAATATCTCTGACAATATAAATTTGCTAGCTACAGAGCTCATCAAAGGCTATAAAATAAAGCATATTTCACCAAGATGTATGTTGAAGATGGATTTAAAGAAAGCCTATGATTCTATAGAATGGCCTTTCTTGCATATGATGATGAATGAGCTAGGCTTTCCTACCAAATTCATTGGGTGGGTTATGACATGTCTATTCGATGTCTTATTTTCTATTTTAATAAATGGCACCCCTTGCAGACCCTTCAAGGCTAAGAAAGGATTGAGACAAGGTGATCCTATATCACCCTTCCTCTTTGCTATAGGTGGAGTACCTTTCAAGATGCCTTGGCAGCCTTAAGCAATTTCCAAACTTCAATTTTCATCCTAGATGTGAAAGGTTGCATATTACACACTTGATGTTTGTTGATGACCTTCTTATGTTTGCCAGAGCTGATCATAGCTCACTTCAGCTGATGTTTGATGCTTTTAGCAAGTTTTCCTATGCTTCAGGTCTTGTGGCAAATCTAGAGAAAAGTAACTTGTATATTGCTGGCGTTTCTGAAGAAGAGAAGCTTGCCCTCCAGCTTATTACCCAAGTGCCTATGGGTACTTTCCTTTTTAAGTACCTAGGAGTGCCTCTCACAACTAGGTAGCTCTTTTATCAAGAATGCAAGCCACTAATAGAGAAGACTATTGCTAGGGTTAGGGCCTGGGCAGTTAAAAAGCTCTTCTATGCTGCTAGACTTCAACTTGTTGGTGCTATTCTTCAAGGCTTTCAGCTATACTGGTGTCAAATATTTGTTCTCCCTAAAAAAGTCATAAAGGAAGTTCAAAGCATTTGTAGAATTTACCTATGGAGTGGGCAAAGTGAAGGGAATAAGGCTCCTATTGCTTGGGACACCTTATGTATGAAGAAATCTTATGGAGGTTGGAATTTGAAAGACTTAGTTGTATGGAATAAAGCAGTTATGGTCTATCACTCAGAAGCAGGATAGACTTGGATCAAATGGATCCATGCCTATTATATCAAGCAGAGCAATCCACTTACCATGGTCATACCATCCATACTCTCTTGGGCTATAAGGAAGATTATGGCTAGCAAAGAAGTATTCCTGGAACAACATACTCAACAGCTTCTTGCTGCAGACCACTTCTCCATTAAGAAGCTTTATATGGCCATGAGAGGATATTAGCCTACAGTGCATTAGAGAATAATTATATGTAATAATAGAGCTAGTCCTAAGGCTCTTTTTATTCCATGGTTAATGTTGCATAACAGGCTAGCTACAAAAAGCAGGTTGTGTGAGTGGGGGACTAGCTGACAGCATTCGTGTAGTGTGTTCATCATGAGCTAGTGAAACTACTTCTGTCTTATTAATGTCCAACATTTCAACAAGTTTGGACTACATGTCTTCAACATTTGGGACTAGTTAATCAACATAGAAGATTGGAAGATGAAGCTAAAGTCATTGCTGTTAAAAGCCATAGTAAAAAACCACAAAACAGACGGTTATTGATGTTTTTCGCTAAAACATTATATCATATTTTTCAGTAGAGAAATCAAGTTGTGTGTGGAGGGGTTCACTTAGATCATGTTCAAAGTTGTAAGCAAATTATTTTTAAAGTGGCTTGTAAATGTACTGAGGAGCTAAGACATCTTCTTATTGTTTGATGTTGTTGCTATTAGGTTCCTAGCTGTTCCATAGATGGTCTAAATGGATGTAAAGTAGCTCCGAACCCTTCCTAGAAGGTGGGAGAGTCTAGTTTACTAAGTTTAGTCCTTTGTGGTTGTTTTAGGTTGTATTTTTTTTTGTTATCAATAATAACTTTGAATTGCCAAAAAAAATACATTCACGTGCTTTGAAACCCATTTTCGGAAGATGAAACCCATTTTGGGTAAATAAAGATCATTTCGGGCCGATTTTTGCTATTCATGTTCAACTTACTTTTTTTTCCATATTTAGCCACATGTTAGGACATATATAGCTATAATTACAACATATACAACAATTATAGTCAAGAAAAGTCACTTCACATGATTTGAACCCATTTTAGGTAAATGAACGTCATTTCGGGCCGATTTTTGCTTTTCATGTTCAATGTACTTAGTTTCCCGCATTTAGACACATGTTAGGACATATTTAGCTCTAAAAACAACATATAAAACCATTAGAGTCAACTAAAATAGATTCACATGCTTTGAAACCCATTTTGGGAAGATGAAACCCATTTTGGATAAACAAAGGCCATTTCGGGCCGATTTTTGTTATTCATGCTCAACTTACTTTGTTTTCCGCATTTAGCCACATTTTCGGACATATATAGCAATAATTACAACATATGCAACATTATAGTCAATAAAAGTCACTTCACATGCTTTGAAACCCAATATAGGTAAAGAAAGGCCATTTCGGGACGATTTTGGTATTTCATGTTTTATTTACTTAGTTTCCCACATCTAACCACATGTTAGGACATATATATTTGTAATAGCAACATATACAACAATTATAGTCAAGAAAAATCAATTTTCATGCTTTGAAATCCATTTTCGGTAAATGAAGGTCGTTTCGGGACAATTTTGGCGTTTTAAGTTTAATTTACTTAGTTTCCCACATTTAGCCACATGTTAGGACATATATAGTTCTAATAGCAATATATATGACTATTATAGTCAATAAAAATAATTTTTCATGCTTTGAAACCCATTTTGGGTTAATGAATGTCATTTCAGACCGTTTTTGATTTCTTAGCTCAACTTTCATTAACCTCCCGCACTTAGTCTCATTTTAAGGTCATATATAGTTCTAATAAGAACATATGTAAGTAAATGAGTCAACTAAATTCCACTCACATGCTATGAAACCCATTTTGGGTAATTATGATTGTCATGTTTGGCCGATTTTTGTTTTTTAAGTTCGATTTCTTTAATTTCTTACATTATATTATTTACTTAATATTCTAATAAATACATATGTAAGTAAATGAGTCAACTAAATTCCACTCACATGCTATGAAACCCATTTTGGGTAATTATGATTGTCATGTTTGGCCGATTTTTGTTTTTTAAGTTCGATTTCTTTAATTTCTTACACATTATATTATTTACTTAATATCTTTAGAGTTAACTAAAGTCATATGTGTGTTTCCTTATGTTTGTTTTATAAGGTATTCATCAATGGCAAACCAAGGGAGGGTTCTTTCACCACCGCCGAGATAAACGAGGTTCGGGATTTGCTAGCACTCTACCTTACCGACATTTGCATTAGAAGATGATGTCACGGCTTTGAGCTTCTTTGTTCTTATTATGTTAATTGCTACTTACATGATGTTTATTTTTAATTTTAGTACTTATTGCAACTTCATTTGTAGTACATTCTCAAAATATATATATATATATATATATATATATATATATATATATATATATATATATATATATATATATATATATATCAAGCTGATTCGGTTCTCTAACATAATCGCATCAGTTTGTGTCCGAAGCTCACAAGGAGTTAGCGCCGAGATGATTTACTGATGCGGTTTTCCTTCAGAACCGCATCAGTCAATCATGATCGGTTTTGGAACGGATCTGTAAATAAATGGGATCTGTTACGAGCCCATCTAATGCGGACCAAAACCGCATCCACAAGCCCGATTTTGACCGCATCAGATGGGTTTTTTTCCACTAGTGCAACAAATCCATATAGATTCAATTTCCATTGAAAAAATACATAAGAAATCAACTCAAAATCACCTATCCCTAGTATGATAATGAAAATAAATACAATTCAACCAAGGACTCATCACATTAAATTAGGATTAGGGGGAACTCATACATCAAACATTGCTAGGGTTCAACTTAACCCTAGATTAAAGAACTACTCACTCATAATTGAAATAACAAACTAATTGAGAAATAAATGAAAATACATCAAATAAGTATAGAGAAAGAATTAGAAAAACATAGTATTTTACTTGAATAAGATCGATCCAAAGTAGCCAAATTGTAGATATCAATGCTCAACAATGGAGTTTTGCTCTCAAAATCTCTCTGAAACTTAATACTCTCTTATCTAATAATGAAAAATTACCCCCAAATTATGTTTTAAAAAACCTAAATATTGTTTACAAAAACTAAAAAAAATGCATTATGGAAATTGCTAGGGATGGGCATGGGTCCAGGACCCTACCCGGACCCTGTTGGACCCAACACTAATTTAAGGGTCTGGGTCCAACTTTTTCAGACCTTAAGGGTCCGGGTCTGGGTCCAAGTAAATTTTTTAGGGTCCGGGTCTTGAAGTTTTGGACCCAGACCCTACCCAGACCCGACCCTTAGATCCTAAACTTATCTAATATATACATTTTAACTTTTTTTTGAAAAAAACAAACTGATTTTCTAAAAGACTAAAACCTAAACTAAAACACCAAAACACCCATTCTAAACTGTTATGTAAGTTGTGTTTATTTCGTTTTTTTTCAGTTTGTATGTTTGTGTTTTTGTTTCGTTTTTTTTCAGTTTATATGTTTGTGAATTGTTTTGTTTCGTTTTTTTTTCAGTTTATAAGTTTGTGTTTGTGTTTGTTTCGTTTTTTTCAATTTATATGTTTGTGTTTGTTTCATGCGATTTTTTTTGTTTGTTTCATGCGAATTTCAGATGATTAATGATATTAATAATGCTGAAAATTTAGCAAAATAAAAAATTTAGGCCTGGACCCTCCAGACCCTCTAAACCCTCCAGACCCTAAGGGTCCGGGTCAGGGTCCAATTTTTTCAGACCCTTAGGGTCCGGGTCTGCAAAAATATTTAGGGTCCGGGCCTAAGGTCCACCTGGACCCGACCCAGACCCTACCCTTGCCCATCCCTAGAAATTGCGGATATTAGCCGAACAGCATCATGCATGGGTAAGCGGATTCCAGCATGGTCTTGCGTTATGGTGCACGGGCAAGCAAATTCATGCACGATTGTCCAGACGGGACATAATGTTTGCTCCCCTCTTTACAAATTTTCACGGGCAAGCAACAATCTGATTGGTCCCGCGGCTCGTCGCTCGGTCAAGCAAAAATGCGCATGGTCCCGCAAAAACAATATTCTTCAAAGATCATCATTTCAGCAATTCAAAAGAACTCAAACTCATCTACTCGCCTTCGGGAACCACTATCTACATCATCTACTAACCATCTTAGTCTCTCTTAGTCACAATCAGCCTCAAATACCTCAAAATCACAAAGAAGGGGTGAAACTATCTCAAATTAACACAATGGTTCAAAAAGCTACTCAAATCATGCAACTAGACCTAATATGCACTAAAAACTACATAAAAATGAGAGTTACATCCTATTTATATGCAACTAAAAACGAACTTATCATATGGACTTATATATTATGGTTTTTAATTGTTAGGTATTCCTTGTTAACAAAGAGGTGAAAAACAAAAGAATTCTATCTCTAGTATCATACAAATCTCCAAACTCCAAAATTAAAACTATAATCCTAATTTCATAATTGGATGATTGATTATTATTTATTAATGATTAATGACTTTAAAGTTTAAGTCTTTAATGTATATGTATTGATCCAAATCTGCAACAAAGTCAATAAATCATAGCCATTAGGCATTAGCCAAATATATAAGTTAAGTTAAGTCTTAGTTTAGTCTAGTAACTTTTTTTTAAATTAGTAATGTAAATATCAATGTATATTGTATTATCAGAATGATGAATGATCCAATATTCCAGCAATCTTCCAATCACATGTTAATTGTTATAACTTATAAGTTCATAACTTACGATTTTGTAACTTAATATATATGAAAAATGATTATAATTGCATTTTATGATTTTATCTATAATTTTTTGACAAAATTTATACTTCCTCCGTTTCTTTTTACTCGCTACACTTTCTATTATGGGAAGTTTCACATTACTTGCTACACTTCTTTTTTGGGCAATAAACTCTCTCTACCTCTCTCCTCCCACATGTGTCCCTTTTCTTTTTACTTTCTACCTCTCTCTTCTCCAAAAATTGCCTAGAAGTCCGTAAAATGAGAAGTATAGCGAGTAAAAAGAAACGGAGGAAGTAATTTATATAAATCGTTTCCGACAATATATGAACTAAACCTCGGTAAAGAAGCGACCCAGATTTACCAGAGTTCAAACCCGACCCAATTCATCCCGAGAGTCTGCTTGACCGACCCAAGTTGCTAACTCCACCTAATGTTGATTTGTTTCGACCCAAGTTATTCACAAAGCCAGCTTAAGTCGACCCGACTCCACCCGATTAAGCCGGTTTTTTCTGACCCAAGTCCTTCTGCGAGCCGATTTGAGCCAGCCCAAGTTCATTCGAAAGCCGATTTATTTCGACACAAGTCCTTCCAAGAGTCGATTCGTTCCTGTCCAAGTCATTCCGCGAGTCGACTTGTTTCGACTCAGTCATTCCGAGAGTCGATTTGTTCCGATCCAAATCCATCCGAGAGTCGATTTGTGCCGATTTGATCTTATTCCATTTCGACCGAAATTCACCCAACCCAGCCCCCAGCCGACCCACCCCCACCCGACCCAGTTTCGACTCGATTCCGAGAGCTCTCTAACCCAGCTAGATCTGACCCAAGTCCACCCAGTTGCGACCCATGGCCCACTCTCACCAGATTTATCCAAATCATTTTAATCTAGATTGGGTCAACCTAAACCCTCCCACTGGAAGTTGGTTGATGAATAAATGAACAAATTTCAAATGGTGCAATTATTTTAAAACGGAAAAAATATTTTTAAAGAGAGCAGAGAGCACTTGCTTGTAACAAAATTGAAGTTGAAGCAAAAGAAGGGGGGCCGTATAAATTCCAAAGCTGAGATGCAAAGTAGTTCTTACTCACCCAAATTGAGGGAAGACATGCTCTGAGAGGGACAAGTCTCGTTTGTGAAGTACGCCTTTTATATTTTGTTAGCGTACGCAGTACATATATATCTTCAATGCCATCGCACCTTGGATGGCAATTAATGCAACAATTTGAGGAAGTACCATCCATGAACTCAGAACCTTTAATTTCTTCTGTTACGTTTAATGCGTGGTCCACTCATCAAGCTTCCAATTAGTTCTTTAGTCCCTTGCCAGTAGTACTAGCCTCATCTTCTTTCCCTTTAAGACCTGGTTCCAACCACCAAAAGTTGGTTTGATGTGTATGTCTCATTGGTTGGGAGTTGGGAGAAGAAGTTTTTTATTCCACTGTTGTGATATGACCAAAGAAAAATTTGTAGGAACCTACATATGAACGGATAAATCAAATACGTTTCCAAAATTTGTCCAAAAATTGATGTCACAAGGAAGTTTTCAAATTGTAAAGTCATTTCAGTGATTTCAGCCCAAAAAAAAAATCAACAAAAAAGTTAAATTGAATCGATTGGATCTAAGTTCTCCAAATTTGAGTCTCGTGCAAATTATTATTATTATTATTATTATTATTATTATTATTATCATTATTATCATTATCATTATTATTATCATTATTATTATTATTATTATTATTATTATTATTATTATTATTATTATCATTATCATTATTATTATGATTATTATTATTATTATTATTATTATTATTACAATTATAATTATAATTTCTTGGACATTCATAATAATAAGAATAAACAAACAAAAAAAGTTCAGGTTAGATCAGATTAGACCAGATCAGACCATATCAGATCAAACCAGATCAAATTAGATCATAAAAATTCAGATCAAATCAGATCAAACCAGATCAAATTAGATCAGAAAAATTCAGATCAAACTAGACGAAAATAATTTCAAAAATTATTAAAAGAGATAGTTTAATTTTAATATAAAAGTAGACCTAGTCATTAAATGGATTAAACTAGTCACCGAAAGAAATTAATCTAGTCACTATTGGGCTAATTCTGTTTTAAATATTGAACTTACCATTACCTAATTTTAATTTTGAAAATAAACGGTCTCTTCCAAGACAAAATCAAAAAACATAACCCTCGTGATGTACGTGATCTTGTTTTTCACCTTGTATCATGACCATCTAATTGTCATCACATTAATAAGATAATCATGGACAACTTATTACTATCCCGTAAATAAGATGCGAATTAAAAGATGTCAACTTTGAAAGATCTAGTGTGCAATACAACCAACATGTCGCGTGATTGTTTTGATAGTGAATATACACAAAATATTCTCATTCTAAGTTTAGGATATATAAATTTGTAACTATGTTTAGTTAAGGTTTCAAATCCATTTTTTTTGGTTATTTAAATTGTAATATATATTTGCCTATATAGATTTTGTAGCGGTCTTATTATGGGAGAATCACGACTCATTGACCTAGTTCATCCACTCGCAGCATACTCGTTCTTAGGGGATATTTGGTTGAAGGTCTTAAAATGAAATGTAACAAAATAGATGTAATACCATTGATAATGAAAAAAGTATTTGGTTGAGAATTTGAGGTATTTGTATGAACCTCATACGGTCACACCCACATGTTTTTTATCTCCTTTTAAACCCATGGAATCTGATCCCACTATCCCGTAAGGATTTAGATTCTCATCCTCCTCTTAATTAATGGATTCTAAATCCATACTTTGAGTCAAACAAACAACTAAATAATACTTTCTTCGTTCTAAAATATGTGAGAGTTTTTTGATATAAATGTTTCACTTATTTGAGAATAATAGTGAAAGTATAATAGATTTTGAATCCATGCAAATGGGATTATTTTAATTCTCATATCATTCCATTCGAAATATTTAAACCAAATGCCACTATAGTTTGTTGCAAGAAATAACTGCCTTCGTTATTCTAAGCGAGTTCCTTTATTTTTAAATAAATGCAATAATTTAATTTGTGTATTACCTATAATTTAAGTTTAACGTACTAAATCTTTAAACTAATATATAAAGACAAATACAACAACGTAAGATGTTGTTACATTTGTCTTAATTTATAATAATATATCAATGACAAGGTTGTGAATAGAGCATGAAAGTAAAATATTGCATTTTTTTATATATGCGATGGATCACTAATAATAAGTTTGTATATATATGATTTTGATAGTCTCGTGTCCCACCAAATTACAAATCATTATGGATCTGCCTCTATGGAGGACCAACAAATCCAAGGGTACTCGATATGGTGTAACTGTAAAGTTTTTCTTCAACATTAGGATTAAGGTTGCCTTTTTAAAAGCCCGACCCTTAGAGAAGGACATTTAAATTTATTGATTTTTTTACAATATATTTCTGACAAATTTTTTTTGCACCATATATCTTTTCAAGTTTTCAAATTCACTATATACCCTCCAATTTTAAAAAAATAATCTCAATTACCCTTAATTAATGACTAACGACGTTGACGTCTGTTAGTCATTAACCATCTAATTCCCCCTAACCCTAATTAAATAACTTAAACCTATGTCAAACCCAAACCCTAACCCCCCAATCTAATACCCTAACCCTAATCACCCAACCACCACTACTCCCCCCACCACCCCTCGCAGCCCCCTCCCCGGCAGCTCCACCCCCCATAGCCCCTCCCCCTTCCCCCGCAGCCCTTCCCCCTGACCCTGCGCAGGAACCCCTATGCACTGTGCTGCACCCCGCGGTGCAATCCTTTTCTTTTTTCGTCCTTTGTTTCTTCCCAAGCTTATGTTCGAACACAATAGGCCTTTTTCCGCCGCACACTACTGCTGTCGCAAATCTGCAAAAATCGCGAGGTAGGGGACGGGGAAAGGGGGTTGTGGGGCTGCGGGGAAGGGGGAGGGAGAAGGGGGCTCCGGGGAAGGGGGGTTGCGGGGGTAGGGGAAGGGGGAGTAGGGCTGTCGGGGAGGGGAGCTGCGGGGGTGGTGGGAGGAAGGGGTGGGGTGGGGGAGGGGTGGTGGGTGGGTGGTTAGAATTTAGGATTAATTAGGGTTAGAGGGAGATTAGGATAGGATTTAAGGTTAATTAGGCTAGAGGGGGTTAGGGGTTAGGGTTTAGGTTAGTTAATTAGGGTTAGGGGAAATTAGGAGGTTAATGACTAAACGTTATTGTCGTTAGTTATTAAAGGCAAGTGGATGTATTTTTTAAAAAAATGGATAGCATATGGTGAATTTGGAAACTTTAAAGGGCATATGGTGCAAAAAATAATTGTCGTGATATATGGTGAAAAAGCCGTAAATTTATTGGTATGTAGGGATACTAACGTATGATTTTTTTGCACTCAATAAATTGCGTAGGCATTTTATTACCAACCTAAAAAAAATGGCAAATTTCATAAGTATAAGTCAAATTATATATGGTTAGCTTTCGATGAGGAATTGGATTACACTCATCTAACCGTAACTATGGTCAAAGAAGTATACATTGATATCTGATAAAAAAAAACATTGAATATATGATGTGAAACGGTGATTAGTTGATATAAAAATTTGATAATATGATATTTAACTTTCAATATCATGTATAATTTTATATTATCTGACTAGTGCAATTGAATACCTCATGTCAGATATTATTCAATGTCTAATTTATATATTTGATGTCTTATATCAGATGTTGGATGTATGATATAAGAAAATGAATGCCTTAGATCAAATATTGAACGTCTTATAGTATATATTGAATGTCAGATAATCAATATGTGATATCAGATAATCAATTCCTAATCTCAGATATTCTACATCAAATGTGAGGTAACCGGTATTTTATTATATGATTTTTAACTTTGAATATTTGATATAAAATTTTAATTATCTGATAGAAAACTTTGAATATCTAATTTTAAACTTTACATATATGATTTTAAATTTTGATTTTTTTGATATATAAAATTTTCAATATTTGATATGAAACTTTAATTATACCTGATTATCTAACAGGATTGGCTAATATTTTTTTTATTTAAATAGCTGATATTATACTAGGAAAAATATTATAAAACTATCTTTTATAATCAATTTTTTTCAAAAAACTACCTTACATAACAAATTTCTTTCAATATACTATCATGTTAACATATATGGGGTTAAATCACAATAATTGAATCACCAATTAATTGTTTTTAATTCTTCTCCTCTCGTTTCTTTCCTCATTTCTCGCTACTCCACCGGCAGCAACACCTATGGCGATTCTCATTTATCGATTAATATTAAATATAAACGTAAAATTGTAGTATATTGAAAGAAATTTGTTATATAAGATAGTTTTTTTAAATAAAAAATTTTAAAAGGTAATTTTTTGAAAAAAAAAGGTGATTATAAAAGGTTTTTGAAATTTTTCCATTGATATTATTCATGAGAATGTTCCTTACATGAGAAATGAGAATGAATCTCAACCACACGATTGGTTTAGAGTTACAACACTTATTCATTTAGATATTATATCCCTCTAAAAAAAATTTGAATTCAAAATTCAAAACTGTTTTTTTTTTAATTTTTTTTTCAAATATTCTGTTTTTGGAGTTACATCACTTTTTCATTAAAGTTACATCACTTATTCATAAAAGTTATAGCGTGTAAAATTCTTTCTCATTTCTCATATAAGTATGCATTCTTATATGAACTCACTTCTATATATATATAAGCCAAGGGAGGAGGTGTGGTGTCTTTTTTTGAAGTGACTAAAATACCCTTAATGATCTAATTAATGGAATGAAAAAAATTACAAAAGTAAATCATTTAAAAATTCTCATTCCAACTTTCCACTTAAAACAAGTTTAAAATGGTATATGCATCAAATACTTCAATCAAAAATTAAATGGACAAAATATTTAGACCTTATAAAAAAAATGGCATACATAACGTGCACATGAAAAGTCTGAACATTCACTACCTTTGATACTCTTTAATTCAGTTAAACCAACTCATTATTTTTGTTCTTTATGTTCTTTCAAAAAAAAAAAAAAATTTGTTCATTATGTTCAATACTCATTCACAAAAATTAATGTTAACAATAACTCACAACTTTTTTATTTTTTTACATTAGCGAATTAATATATCTAAATTCATCTAACTGTTGAATTTTTCACATTTAAGTTTAATCATAAATAAAATACGAATGGAGTATCTAATAGAATACCAAAATTTGAAATTAACGCACGCATCGCGTGCATATGAAGGCTAGTATATTACATAAGGGAAGAGGAGAGCAATGGTGTCCTCTTTTGAAACGCCTATTTTGCCCCCCTTCCCTTTCTAAATTACAAAAGGAATGTCAAAATCAAAATCGGCACTCAAATAAAACTAACGAAAATAAATTTACAACAGTCACTCACAAATCACTTAAAAGAAGATACTTTACAATTCACCCATACAATTGATAAACTCACGTTATAAAAATCACACAAATCACTCAAATAATGAGGAAACTTTGTTAAAACTTAAAATTAACATACAAACTAAAACTAGCTAATAACCTAGAACGTCAATACATACAAAAACATTTACAAAACTTTACTTACAAATCACTATTCTCAAGAACTATTCACAATTAATGGTGGGTCAGGATAAAAAAAAATAGAGGTGTATTTGTATTGAAATCAGAATTTAGAAGTTAGACAAGGAAAAAAATTATTTACTTTTTTATAGTGTTTCCTATATATAATGAAACTTTTACATATATTTGGACCTATTTTTTTCTATTATATAATAGCGATTAATTATCGAGGTAAAAAGGTTTATGTAAAATATCATTCAAGAATTAAAGTACAACATATCTCTATTATATAATGGAAAGGGGGAGCTGTGGTGTCCTCGAATGAAGAGACTATGTTACCTCCTTCCCATTCTAAATTACAAATTCACTTACAAATCAAAGGGGGCTTCAAACAAAAATATCAAAAATATAATTATAACAATCACTCACAAGTCAACTAAAATCATAAAAATGCATAATTTACGTTATGCAAATCACTAAAATGGGGAAACTTTGCAACAAACTACTCCCTCCGTTTCCTAAAGATCTTCCCTCTTTCCGTTTAAGGGTGTTTCCAAAAGATCTTCCCTCTTTTGCTTTATTCCTTATTTGGCAAAACAAATTTCCCTATTTACCCTCTCATGTCACTATCATATGGTCCACCATTACATTATTAATTCAATTTTACTCCCTTTCTCTCTCCTACTTTAATCCCTTTTTATTTGTTTATTTATCTTAACCCCTTTCTGTCTCCTACTTTACTCACACCATGCCCCACACAACTTGATTTTCCTTGGTATCTGTAGGAACAGTAAGTGGGAAGATCTTTAGGAAACGGAGGGAGTACAACCTATGAAATAATTGACTTGAAATCAAAGTGTCTACTTTCTTTACACTTTATGAAGTATTGTACTTAATTCAAAAATCAACTAAAAAATTATAATATTAGAAATCATAAATAAATTCAATAAAATTTCTATTTTGTTCATAGAATTTAACTTTGAAAAGTATAAAAAAAAACAAACAAAAAGAATGGTGAGAGACTTAAGTGACAGAAACTAAACCAATCAAATTTTGCAACTAAAAACAATTATATTTCGTATGTCTAATGTTCAAATTTTGACTCTTATGCCGAAGAAAATCGAGTTTCTGTTTCGAAAAAAAAATTCAAGCACGCATCGTGTGCAAAAAATTCTAGTATATATATAAAGGAGGAACTTACGGGAGCATAGAGCGCGTAGGATTGTCATGTCATCAAATTTCATATTAATCTTTTACAAAAATAGAGTTCTACATAGATTTGAATATTACACATATAAGGAGTTCTAGATAAGCTAAAATTAGAGTTTGATTTTGCATAAACAACCTAAATTATTATATTATGTAAATTGTGTTTAACTTTTGTTACGTAATTCGAAATATTATAATTTTTGTTCTATTGGATAGTGCTCAAAATATGCTATGCAATAAGATCCATTTACAATATACTCCCTCCTTTCCTAAAAATCTTCCCTCTTTTCGTTTAAGTGTGTTTCCAAAAGATCTTCCCTCTTTTACTTTAATCCTTATTTGGAATTTTTTTTCCCCTTTATACTCTCTTGTGTCCCTATTATATGGTCTACCATTACATTATTAATCCTCACTCCTTGGTATCGGTAGGAATAGTAATAAGGAAGATATTTAGAAAACGGATGGAGTAGTTCTACAACTTATGAAATATAGAGCGCCACCTAGGATTGTCATATCATTAATTTTTATCTTAAATATTTTTTAAAAATAGAGTTCTAAATAAATTTAAATACACATAAGAAGTTCTAGATAAGTAGAAATTAGAGTTTGATTTTGCATGAACAACCTAGATTATTATATTATGTAAATTGTGTATAACTTTTGCTACGTAATTTGAAATATTATAATTTTTTCCCATTGGATAATGCTCGAAATATGCTTCGAAATAAGATTCATTTGCAATATAGTTCTACAACTTATGAAATAGAGAGCGCACGCACGTAGGATTGTCATCTCATTAATTTTTATATCAAAATATTTTAAAAAATAGAGTCTTACATATATTTAAATACATAAAAGGAGTTTTGGATAAAGAGAACTCTTTTTACAAAAATAGAGTTCTACATAGATTTAAATACATATAAGGAGTTCTAGATAAGCTAAAATTAGAGTTTGATTTTGCATGAAGAACCTAAATTATTATATTATGTAAATTGTGTATAACTTTTGCTACGTAATTCGGAATATTATAATTTTTGTTACATTGAATATTGCTCGAAATATGCTCTAAATAAGATCCATTTACAATATAATTCTACAACTTATGAAATAGAGAGTATCACATTGGATTGTCGTGTCATTAATTTTTATTTTAAATATTTTTAAAAATAGAGTTCTACATAAATTTAAATACACATAAGAAGTTCTAGATAAGCTAAAATCATAGTTTGATTTTGCATGAACAACCTAAATTATTATATTATGTAAATTGTGTATAACTTTTGCTACGTAATTTGACATATTATAATTTTTGTTTCATTATTTGATAGTGCTTGACATATACTTCAAAATAAGACCCGTTTACAATATAGTTTTACAAATCATAAAAATGCATTTAACTAGATGAATGGTAAGGTATTATTTAGTCTTTTTTTAGATAAATATAATATTAGTTATAACTATAGTGTATTGTATGTGACTATAATATTTTAACATAGGTTCAACTTACATAATTAAACATACGGTTTTTTCACCATGTACCCCTGTAGTTTAACAAAATTCATGGGGTACCCCCAACTTTAAACTAATGCACTAGGTACCCGTGACAATTTAATAAACAACAATAAATACCTTACTCATTGACGGCGTTAAGTTGCCGTTAGTGGGTTATTACATTAATGCCCTCATTAAGGCGCTAGTAAACCCAATCCTTCAAAAAAAAACCCTCCAACTCCCATTCATCTTCCCTCTTCCTCTGTTCTTCCTCCTTCAAGTCGGTTAGCAAAAAATTTCCAAAAAAATCTGGGATTGAATTATTCTGCGAAAAAATCAAAATCTGTGCACTTGGAAGTTGACGCGAAAAAGGAATCGTCCTTGGGTAAGCTAAGGAAGTGAGTTCGCAAATTTTAAGGGTGATCTTTTCGAAATTCCACAAAGGTAAGATTTTGTAACTCTTTTTTTTTTGAAAATTTTGCATTATTTAGTTGTTAAATCTCACTGGGTGTGTTATTTATGTTCATCCATGCTATATTTCAAGTATTCTCCTGTTTAGGGTTATTTGATATCACAATTCTTTCAGTTTTTGGTATTTTTGTTGTTTTAGCAATTTTTTTGCATGAATTCCGTATAATGTTGAATGGGTGTGTTTATTTCTTCATGTATGCTGAAATTCTGTAGTTTTTGGTTTAGGGTTCTCTGCATTCTCAAATTCTCTTTTATTTTGTTTGTGTGATTTCATTTTAGATGGAAGGGATGTGGTTGTTGTGTGATTATAAGGGTAAGCAGTTTGATGTTAGGGTGGAAGATGTAGACTTAACTAGTATTATTGATTTGTTCAATGAGATACATGATGAGTCTGTCAAGCAAGGTGTGTGGTTGCCTGAAAATTTTAGAGTCCATTACAAGCATCCAAGGACCAAAAAACTAGTGGAGTTGTATGATGATCCACATCTTTCAAATATGTGGGGTGGGTTTGTAGGATTGGATACTGTTGAGGTATTCATAGAGGATACACAGCAACTGGTAGGCGTGTCGCGCACCTAACAAAAATAAATAACCTAACTAATCCTCCTAACTATGTAGTAGGGTAAGTCAGAGTCGATCCCACAGAGAGAAAGTTGTTCTATGATTAACCCTTAAATAATGGTAAGACTAAGAGAGATTAATATCAAGAATAATGGTGGAATTAAACTATACTAATCAATATATAAATAAAAGACTCTACAGTTAAGTATCCCTACTAGCACGAAATAATACAAAATAATTTCTTTCCCAAACTAATAAATTAAATGTTCACAAGGAAAAGTACACCCTATAAAGTACCATAAACCTCTCCCGAGTATCTATGGCTTCTCTAATATGCATTCAAGCTACTCCCGTGGAATCATGCAAATTAAAGACATTAAACACGACACTTTAACTTCCTAACAATCCATTCTACCTACTCCCGTGGAGAACTTATGCCTTAATTGAAATACTCAAATCCGTCAAAATCCAACTCCCGTTGTGATCAAGACAATGGAATCATAACAATACTAGTTATCCCTAATCTAGTATTGGAATATGCACAATCAATTAAGCAAGAACAATCAACAATAATATGAGAATTTAAAGAAACAATCATGAATTAAATCATACTAGGTTCAACTTAACCATAGATAAAAGAAACTACTCTATCATGAATAAATAATGAAATCTAAAACTATAAAAAAAACATAATAAAGAAATCAAGAAAGAAACTAATAGAATCATGAATTAATGAAGAAGAATAAAAACTAGGGTTTACACTCAGAGAGAAGAGAGAGAAAACTAAACCTAAAACCTAAAAAAGAATAACGTGAGAGGGAGAGGAGAGAGAAAAGAATGAAAACCTATCTAAATAAATATTCAATAACCTAATATGACTTGGAAAGTAATTTACAAGATAAGGAAAGTCTTAAATAAATCATTAATAGGCGGATTAGTGATCCGCGCGTACGCTTGGCAGATTCCAGCAGAAACAGTGCAATCTTCCGAAAGGCATAACTCCTTGACTAGAAGTCTCCTCGGGGCGTGCCACCTATCGTTGGAAAGATCTTCAAGTCTAGTTTCCAAATCTGTGGAATTACTCGATTCTAAGAATCACATAAAAGTTATGATCAGAAGAGTAGACATGACTCCTTTTTCACATTTCTTCTAATGATTTTCCGCTCGTTTTTGCTCAAATCGTACTATAACATATATCTACACGATCCTTATTCATTGTAGCTTCTTTCCAAGTGTTCCTAATCCTCAAGTTTAGCTAATCATACTCCAAATACGTCCTCAATGCCAGAAATTCATCAAAAAACAAGAAAACATACCGAATAGGAGTAGAAAAGATAACTTAAGAATATAATGCAACAAGAACCTAAATATGAAACTAAATGCTCTAAAATGCAACCTAAATGCACTAAAAACTATATATAAATAGACTTATCAAACTCCCCAAGCTAAACCATTGATTGTCCTCAAGCAATAAGACATAGACATCGGAAAAGTTAGACAACCTACAATATATGAATACAACAGGGCTAAACACTCAATTGAAAACACAAGGATATAATCACTACATAAACCAAGCATCGAAACAATCTCGAACAAAGCCGCATAGCATATCATGTATCGCAATCGACTCTCCAATCATACCACAAACCATCTCTCCCAACTGGATTTAACCAAACTGACAGACCTCACTATAGTTATGTGCACTCAAATCTCTCATGTGTTTAAGGGTTAAATAATGACTCTCAACCTAAATCAGTCGACTCAGATGAAGCAAATACTCTTTAACTTTGACTTTTTGACTCACTTAATACTCAACAATACAATACATAATGATCAAGAGGACTTTTAAGGGTTGTAATGGGGTTAGGTTAAAGGTATGGAAATAATTTGGGAATTGTGGTGGAAAAACCAAGAAGGGGAGCATCATATAACTGAAAACATGACCATAAAAGGTCATAACAACTCCATGCAACAACCAACAATCTCCAATATTAATCAACAACCTTTTTCACTTAAGAAATCAATCATAACCCTTTTTATTTCACTTTATTCACAACTCTTTTTTCACTTCTTTTTCATTTCATTTTTCACCTTTTTTTTGTGTTTCTTTTTTTTTCAAACTTTCATTTCAATTTCCAAGCTCACCAAACATACTTTTCCTTCCTTCTAAACCACAAATAGAGCACTTTAATTCAATACAAACTAAACCAAAACTAATACTCGCTCCCCCAAGCTAGGTTGGGACAAGAATCAAATGAGGTCAAGGCTTGTAATGTAGGTAACAATCAAACAAAGTCAGAAAAGGCTCAGCGGGGTAAAGGAAGGATAATATGAAAATAAGAATAACTCTGGAGCTAAGATCATCAAATGAAACGCCTCAATCATATCAAAATGGATGCACTATCAAATATCAAGGAGTACCAAGTCAAAGTCAAGATCAATGCAACAACGAGGAACTAATCACACATGAAAGAACAGATATGACACAGATACGTCAGTTTATAGGCACAAAAGCTCACTTAGGTTAAGGTGTCTGCATAGTAATGTTAAATCGAGCCAAGAAGAGATCAATCAATCTTACCACAAACAATCAGTTGCGAAACAATCGTGCTATGAAGTATCATGAACAAGATGAGTGACACTTAACAAATGTAGTAAAATATCAACAAGTCTCAAAAAGTCTTAGCAGTAGTCCCATAGATGCAACTAAAATGAGATGAAATCTAATATGAGATAAATATGCTAATGCAACTAAGAAAGCAGTACAATTTTTTTGGTTACACGTAAACTCCCTCCTAATAAGCAGTACAAACCGTGCAACATCCTACGAAAGCAATGAAATCTACACTAAAAAGCAATAAAAGATAGAATATTCCTCCCCCAAGCTAGAATTTGCAGTGTCCTCACTGCATAAACCAGTTCAGAAAAGGAACAATCAACCCCAACAATCATTCAACACCAAAGTCGTCCACCAAAAGCCACAACACCACACAAACTACACACAAATCCCGACAATCCGGCAAACTAATAATTCAATCAATGTACAAGATTCTCAATAAGATGGCATCAAAACAAAAATCCAAGCAAAAATCTGAGATGAACATTAATGACAATTAGAAGTGAGAAAAGATGCTTACTACCCAATTAATTGGGGAGAAAAGTCAAATGTGCTCAAAAATCATGTCATAATGCTTCACGACGGCGGACTTGGACCAATTTGATGCCTATTTGAAAGAATCCTATAAGAATCGTTAGTAAAAAAAATTAGAAATCCATTGGGGAAAAAAATACTAACAAAAGAAATTAAACACAAAAGGGAAAAGAGATAGAAAAGAGAAAAGAAAAATCAGAATAATACAAAAATAATAGGAAAAGAGAAATAAGAAATAAAATAAAAAGGAGAAACAAAGAAAGAAACCAAAGAAAAGAAGGGAAAAGGTGCGTGAAAGTTGAAACAGGACATGGAAGGATTGGGGCTGGGGGATGGTGGCTGGTGTGTCGTGATTTGTGTGGTGACGATGCTGCGAAGGATGGGAGAAACGCCGGCGGTCGGCCAGTGGTGGTTTGTGAGAGAAACGGTGAAGAAAGCAGGGGTTTGGGGGACGAAAAACAGGGGGCTGCTGGTGCGAAGGCAATGGGATTGCTGCTTAGAGAGTCGCGAGTGGTGGGAAATTGGAAGGTGTCGGCTATGGTGGCGGTGCAGTGGTGTCGGCTATCTGCCGGAGAAGGAAGGGCCTGGGTAGTAAGCCGATGGCGATGCTGCGCAGGTGGACGGACAGACGGTGGTGGCGTGGGTCGCGACTAGCGCCATTTGGGCGGCGAGCAGGAGATGCGAGGGAGGTGGTAGGCGCGAAGAGAAGACGGTGGGTTCCAATGGGTTTCTGGTGGTGTTGTGCAGGGAAAGTGATGGTTTGGTGGTAGGATGGACGGCGTATGGTCGGCGAGCAAACCATCTCCCCCAAGCTGGATTTAACAAAACATGACAGACCTCACTATATTTATGTGCACTCAAATCTCTCATGTGTTTAAGGGTTGAATAATAATGACTCTCAACCTAAATCAGTCGACTCAGATGAAGCAAATACTCTTTAACTTTGACTTTTTGACTCACTTAATACTCAACAATACAATACATAATGATCAAGAGGACTTTTAAGGGTTGTAATGGGGTTGGGGTTAAAGGTATGGAAATAATTTGGGAATTGTGGTGGAAAAACCAAGAAGGGGGAGCATCATATAACTGAAAACATGACCATAAAAGGTCATAACAACTCCATGCAACAACCAACAATCTCCAAATCTAATCAACAACCTTTTTCACTTAAGAAACTCAATCATAACCCTTTTTATTTCACTTTATTCATAACTCTCTTTTTTTCACTTCTTTTTCATTTCATTTTTCACCTTTTTGTTTGTGTTTTACTTCATTTCATTTTTCACAACTCAATCATAACCCTTTTTGGGCAGGTGAAGCTTGATCAGTGGATGATCTTTTCAAACAAAGATCACTTCCTTGGAGTGTTCAAGGACTACTGTATTCAAGAGGGGTTTGCAGTGAGGGTTGAGAAGGCTGACAACCTTAGGTTCACTGCTAGGTGTATAATAGAGGACGGTGAGTGGAGAATTCATGCATCCAAACTGATGGATGGCATTAGTTGGGCCATAAAGTCTGTAACAGGTGAGCATAAGTTGTGTGGCAGAATGGAGGAGAACCCAATGGTTACCAGTGTTTGGTTAACAAGGCATTTGGGTGATGTAATTAGTGCAAACCCTGATGTACCTGTGCACTCATTACAGAAAATGTGTTTGGAAAGGTTTAGGATAAAGGTGAAGGAAAGGTTGTTATATAAGGTGAAGTGCATGACAAAGGAGCAGATGTATGGGGGCTTCTCTGAATCCTATGGGCTGCTACCAGCATATGCAGAGATGATAAAGAGGACTAACACTGGTAGCTATGCTTTGGTGACTTGGACAGCCAACTCTTCAAACAGCACACCAAAGTTCAAGGCTTGTTTCTTCTCATTTGCAGCTCAGTTCAAGGGGTTTATAAGAGGGTGCAGACCTATTATTGGGTTTGATGGGACACATTTAAGTGGGTTCTATAAAGGAATCTTGTTGACTGCTGTGGGTATTAATGGAAATAATGAAATATTTCCAATAGCTTATGGGATAGTGGACACAGAGAGTAAAGATAGTTGGAGCTATTTTTTCAGAAACTTGAAATTGGTTTTCCAGTCACAAGGTGTTAACAAGGATGACTGGACATTCATAAGTGACAGGATGAGGGTAACATTTCTTTCCTTCCATAATTAAATATCTAACTTATCTTTCCTTACATCCTTTTTTGTTCCAAACTAACTGCTAATTTTTTTTCTCTTCCATGTAGGGTGTTGAGGGAGCACTGTTGGAGGTGTTCCCTAAAGCTACTAGGAGGATATGCTGTCAACACCTATATTCCAATTGCAAGAATGCTGGATTCACTGGCCCTGCTTTCCACAAATCTTCTTGGATTGCTGCTAATGCCTACAACCTTTATGTATACAACAAAGCCATGGATCGGAAAAGATAACAAAGGTTGATCCTAAAGCTGCAGAATATCTGGACAAGGCAGAGGAGCAGTGGTCTAGGCATGTATTTGACCCTGTTGTGTGTTGTGATCACAACACAACAAATTTTGTTGAGTCTTTCAATACGTGCACAAAACCTTTCAGAGATCTCCCTGTCCTCACTTTGTTGGAAGGTAAAGAAATTGTTTTGTTTTCTTGTTCTACATATGCCTCTTATTAGGTGCTTATTTTGTTGTTCTACATTTGCAGAAATTAGGGGTTGGTGTATGAAAAAGGTGGGGGCTAGATTTGATAGAGCTGTTGACATGGAACCCACTGACCTCACTGAGTATGCCACTAAGTTGTTGGAGGTCAGGGCTGATGAAAGCAGGTTCTGCCATGTAGTGGAAGCTGGTGGAGGGGAGTTTGAGGTGCTGGATGATCATGTGCACTTCCCTATTAGGCTAGAAACTAGGACATGTGGCTGTGGCAAATGACAGGACACTGGTATACCCTGCAAACATGGTTTGAGGGTTATTTTTGACCAGAGGCTTAACCCACATGATTATGTCTCTGACTACTACAAGGGGGCTGCATATAAAGAGACCTATGCAAGCCACATACACCCCATGCTTGACTCCTCTCAATGGCCTGAGTTTGAACTCCTTATAATTGACCCTCCCCCATTCAAAAGATGTGCTGGAAGGCATGCTAAACAGAGGAAGAGAGGTCCAAATGACAAGAAAAAAGGGAAGAGGAGCAGCACTATTAGGTGTGGCAAGTGCAAAGAAGTAGGCCACAATTCAAGGACATGCAAGGGAGGGGCTACACAGAAGCAAAGGAAGGAATCTGGTGCATCAACATCCCAACCACAACCATCTGATGGGAGTACTCAGCATGGAAGGAAAAGAAAGGGTGCCGCTGGTCCATCAACTTCCAAGGGTGGAAGCAAAAAACAGAAAAAAGGCAAGGATGCAGTTTGAGTAATTAGGGGACTAATCTTTAATTTGCTAACTACTCCCTCCGTTTCCTAAAGATCTTCCCACTTACTGTTCCTACAGATACCAAGGAAAATCAAGTTGTGTGGGGCATGGTGTGAGTAAAGTAGGAGAGAGAAAGGGGTTAAGATAAATAAACAAATAAAAAGGGGTTAAAGTAGGAGAGAGAAAGGAGTAAAATTGAATTAATAATGTAATAGTGGACCATATGATAGTGACATGAGAGGGTAAATAGGGAAATTTGTTTTGCCAAATAAGGAATAAAGCAAAAGTGGGAAGATCTTTTGGAAACACCCTTAAACGGAAAGTGGGAAGATCTTTAGGAAACGGAGGGAGTATTTTTTTGGGTACAAATTAGCATAAACAATATTTTGTAGATGAAATATGGTAAAGTGCAAACAATATACTCATCTTTTTTTGTAAAGTTACTTAAAAGCTTAAATATTTTGTGGATGAAATATTGGGATCGTTTTTGTAAAGCTACTAATATTATTGCATATTGAATGTTATTTGTTACAAATTTGGTGCTACATTACAATTCTTCCTTCATTTGTTCATTACAAAAATAAGTAACACAAACATAAATACGCCTATTTTTATTGCTCCTTGCATCCTTTTTTGTTGTTGTTTGATTCTCTTCTTGAGTAGCTTCATTTCCTCCTTCAAGTTTACATTACTTGCCTCGTCTTCCGCTACTTGTCTCACAATGGAGTTATGGTCAATAATACCAACACACCACCTAAAAGTGTTGCAATCATCGCACTTGTAGTACAGTCTTACTGGATTCATTGAGGAATCCGAGCTCCGGATTGCAAATTTTTTCCTACATTTGCAAGTTCTATTAGGAACTCTAATGTATGAGGATTCTAAGTAATTAGAAGTGTGAGATTGTGAGCTCATGAGTATTATTGGAGTTGGATTGAAAAACTATACTTCGGATGAGGAGGGAGCAAAATACCAAGAGTAGAACTGCTTTTATAGCAATCCCAGGTATTGCAACGGTCAGAAAAAGTAATTCAGTTTAAAAAAACTAGCCGTTATCAAAATTTGAACATATTAGTAAAACCTCAAGGGTATTTCGTGAATTAAAGATTGAGGTTAACGGTCCTGTAACGTCGTTCATCATTAATGGCATTCTGGTCATTGTTTGCAAACATCAGGGGTACCTAGTGCATTAGTTTAAAGTTAGGGGTACCCCATGAATTTTGTTAAAGTACAGGGGTACCTGGTGAAAAAACCCTTAAACATATTATCTTTCAAAACCTCAGTCTTACGAGTCCGGATCCTCTAGAGTTTTAATAAAATTCTACAAGGTAGAGTTGTATATGAACGATACATTTTAAAATCAAGAGCGTGTATTGGTGAAAGGGGGAAAATAAGGGGGTGGATTTTGATGAGAAAAAATAGAGTGGGTTTTGGAAAGATAATAAATGAGCTATTGATTTCTTATTCAATGTTGATATTGCTCAAACTTTACATTGTAGATTTCTTTTAGAACTCTAGAGGATCCAAACACCAGCCTTAGTCAACTGAACCAAAACAGTTTAGTATTGCAACAAAAATTATCAAAGAAATTTTGTTGTTACAACAAAAATTAAAATCTATAGTGATATGATGAAAAAATTAGAGTATGATTTTACAAAAACAACCTTACAATATTATATAGAACTACACCTAAGCATGACATGTCATTCTTTTTTATTTCCATTTAAAAAAAAATAGTATTTAACATAGATATAATTACATATAAGGTGTTTTTAATAAGTGAAGATTACACTCTGATTTTAAATAAACAACCTAAATTATGCAACTATGTAATTGAATATAACTTTTGCTACATAATTTCCAATATTATATTTTTTTTACCATCGAGAGTATTTGAAATATGTTTCCAAATAAGTTCCATATACAATATTAATTTTACAACTTATGAAAATACATTTATTAAGATGAACAATAACGTATTATTTATTATTTATTCTAAATACATATAAAACTAACTATAAAAATAGTGTATTATATGTAACAATAGAAATTATGTTTTTCAAAATCTGACTTTTAAAATTTGAGTTATATATAGATAAAAAATACAAATATATAGTTTTGAACCTATAGCATACCATGATGACATTACACGAAGAATCAAATGAAAGTTTGTCAACGAAATTGCATAGGTATTACGTAATTGACTAACTATTTTATTCCCATAATATTTGTTGTATAAATAATTATTTATGTTTTTATTTTTCATATATATATTTATATATATATGTATGTCAGATGTTATTCTTTTCTCAATGAACTTAATTCTACTAAAACTAATTGGGAAATTAAGGTTAGAGTTTCTAGACTATTTGAGGTCGGGGATCATTAAAAAGGGGAAGTTTGTTAAGTCTTGATATGGTCATAATTGATGAATATATTTTTTTCTCTTATATTGTATTTTTGACTACTAATAAAGGTTAGTTTTATATTTAATTTAATTTATTCATGATACCATCATAATGATCTTCTTTTTTGCTTTTCCATCTTCTATTTTATATGCGTTAGTATTTATGTGCTAATAATTAAAGGTTGAAGTTGTGGCCGACACTCATATTTTTTTCTTTATTCTTTCTCTCCTGCATCTATTAAATTTTTACTCTCTACTTTGTTAAAGTATGATTCGGGTATTTTTCATGTTAAAAATGTGTTAGCTATTGTTAGTCATACCAACTATTGGGATATTATTTAACAATAGACTTAACTACAATATTCAACTAAACATTAAAAATATAAAATTTATATATCACAATAACAAATCTAGAAATTAAAGTATAACGACATATACTTTTTCTATCTTTTTCTACTGCAACAATGAATTTGGGCATGGTTTGTAAGAAAATAAAAAATTGGTAGTTTAGCATAGTGGGTTAAACTAGAGTAGGGGATAAGTAAATCCTTAACAAAATAAACGCAACTTTATGAGGCAATTTGAGTAATTAATGATGGTTTTATTAACATAAAGTAAAGGCGATGTTGTCAGCTATATTTGCTTTTTTTTTACCAAAAGTGAAGTGATTCGAATAGATGAAACTACTCAAAATAGTAATTGTTGCAATAGAAAAAGAATGGATAGATTATATAGAAATTGTGTTGAAAAATCTCATTTCATATCAACAAAAAATCAACAATGTTAACAAAAAATTTACAAAAATAAAATAAACAATATGCAACGCACGAGCTTTAAAACTAGTAGCTACTATTATAATATCAATAACTCTATATCACTTTTCCATTCATCACCACCACCACCGTCGCCATCATCTCCAACCTCCACGGCATCCTCCACTACGACGACAACCACCGCAACAATCTCATTTTAAAGCTTTCAAGACGATTGCAGAATTCTTCGTAGCCTCTTCATTCTTAAATGAAGTTTTCTTCGAGAAGTTTTGTTCGACCAGAATGTCGAACGGATTCGATGAGGAGTTTCTAAGTTTGTGGTTGTGGTGCAGGCCTGCAAAAGTGGTAGAGGAGGAGTCGAGGTGGTTGATGTAAGGGGAGAGAAAGTGGAGGAAGCCATGGATGGAAGCAGTGGCGGATCTTGAAACTTTTGCTACGGGGGGCTAAAAAAATTCACATTAAATATTAAAGTTTAAAAACTGTAACATATGAACATTATTTTCAGGTCTAAAGTATACAAATAAATATATATTGTATAAAATATTAAAATGAACTAAGTTATAAATTAATTTTTATACCTGATAAATAATAATTATTAATATACACATGAAATAAAAAAGTCAAAAGTCAAGGTTTAAAGTTTTTAGATAGTATAAAGTTAAAGTAAATCATGTATAAGAAAAATTATAGATAAAACAATGGTAACAATTAATAAATGAAAGAAAAGGAAAAACTAGCTAAAAAAAAAAGAAAAAGAAAGAAATGGCCTAAGTAGTAAGTATAGTCACGTGATTCCAAATGAGGAGAAAAACATCAACATCATTGTGGTCCCCCTAGTTCTCCAAATTTTCTTCTTTGAACTATGGATATTAGACTATAGACTCAGTCATATATTTTGATATTTGGGTTTTTTTTTTTTGGGCTAGATAGAATGCTGCAACTCTTTTTTTTTTCTCAAAATCTTTTAGGGGCCAGGCTCAGGCCTGCCCCTTAAAAGATCCGCCATTGGATGGAAGGAGAGAGGAAGTGGAAGTTGATGATTGAATTGTTTTTCTCTAAATACTTTGTCTTCATTTGAATCACCATTAATCTCCCTTCTTTGAAGTCGAATCTTCCCCACCTTTTCTCTGTGCTACTCCACTTCCAAAATTCGGTTACTCAATAGTTTTGATGGCGATTTCTCACCATTATCGAAGTGTTTATTTTCAATAAGTTAATATTTGCGAGTTCTTTTTATAATAAGTCAACCTTTCGATTAACTATGAATAACTTGATTTTATATTTGCTTTTAATTTACGCGCTATGAATGAGTTAAATCACAATGTCATCCTATTAAAATATGATACGTATCATAATTTCAACTTCATGACTCGTTTACAGCAGAAGTAGAGACAATAAAGTTATCTTATTCTAATATAATCAAAAGATTGACTTATTTTGAGAAGATCAACTAAAGGTTGACTTATTAAAAATAATTTTCCTATGAAATTTGATCGAATTAGGAAATTAGGGTTATGAAAGGTGCAAAAATTCATAAATTATGGGTGGGACGTCTAAGCAAATATTTAGGTCAGACGGTCTTACTTACGCAATACTTTCACTTAGTTTTTCCTTAATAATCTGAGTTATGAATTATTGGAGAATACATACTTATAGAAAATGGTTTCTCAAAATGATATATAGTGACATAAAAACAACTAATTTAATATTTCAAATAAAGATCAATAGTGGGTACGTAAAATAAATTATATAATAGATTTAAATTGAACAATATTTAATTGATTAAACAAATCGCCATATCACTTAAGATCATTTCATAAAGGCACTTTTAGAATTGGAATAATTCTAACATAATCAGAAGTTAAAAGTTATTATGAGAAGACCAACTATACATAAGATTGTTTTTTGTGAATTTGAGAAAACATATTAAAATTAACCTAAAACATCTACATATGAGAGTCGCATTATATTTTCTTTACATGTGTCAAAAAATGAAAAATGCATGTCTTATTCCTATGGAAGCCGAGCGGAATTTTGTAATTTACTCGTATATCTTAAGAGCACCGGTGAGAAGAATTGAAGAGTGGAGGAGTAATCAAATTGTAAAGGGTAGGGGAAGACCTAAAATGACTTGGCTGAGGGTAATTGAAAGTGATATGAGGTTACTTGGGATTGAGGAGAGCATGACGTTGGATAGAAGTGGGTGGAGGGGTAGTATCTATATGGAGGAAGGGGTCTGATTACTGCATTTATTTGTGTTGAACCCTAGTTTTGATGATGACAAAGAAACAAAGATGCAAACTAAGTAGTGAACTAATGAGTTATTTAAGTGTATGGTGTTTAAGGTATCAATGAAAGGAACTGGGAGAATACGAAGTCAAGGAAGAAGTCAAGAGAGGATTTCAAAGGCTAAGTAAAGAAGTTTCTATATTGATACTGGAGCAAGCATTGGATCAAGAAAATAGTTTTTATTTCTAGTTCCAATGTAAAGGAACAAAGAAAGAATGGTAAGGACAGTGGCAGTTTATTTGAGAATGAGAGTTTGTTCCTTTGTAAGGAACAAACTAAGTGGCACTAACGAATATGTTAAAAGGAACTTAGTTAAATAAAAGGAACTAGACTTAGGCGTGCAACAATATAACGGTTAAAAATATATTGAGTAAGTCATGCCTAAATTATAGGAAATTAGTTATTCTAATTTCAAATGATAAAATCAGTTTTAAAAAGAAAATCTGTTTTAAGAAAAGATTTTATTTTTCGGAAAATAAGAAAATAAATATCCGGTTTTAGAAAGAATTTGTTTAAAAGATATTATTTTCTTAAAGATTAAAAATTCAGTTTTAAAGATAAAAAGTGTTTTAAAAACTGATTTTCGGATAAAGCTCAAGGAACTCCTATTACTTATAGTAATGGCTAAATATATCCACGTTCATTTATAGTTCATGGGATCATGGGACATAGTGAAACGTGTTCCTTAGGGGAAGGAACATCATGGGTTAATGGACTAACATATGTACTCTAAGTTTAATCCCACGTTCTTCATGATTAACACTATAAATATAGAAGTCTAGATAAGTTCCAAAGTGTGTCTGACTAAGTAATTAAGTGAGTTTAACTAATTAAGTGTCAGTGCCTTCATTCTCTCATAATAGCCATTTGTTCTTTGCCTTCTTACTCTAATTCCACTAAGCTTATTTCGATCAATTGTATTTTGGTTTTTGGGGTAAGGGAACTTTGAGTGAAGTTCTGTAAGAGAAGGCTTTGAGTGAAGCTTGTATGTGTAGAAAACTTCGAGTGAAGTTGAGAGGAACTGCTGTTAAGGGAACAGTGGCTCAGGAACTTGAGTTTAGGAACTCAAGGTGTGGCTCGAGTTAGAATTAGGTTGTAACAAAGTTGTTTGGCCTAATTAGTGAAAGTGTTGAGTTTAAAATCCCTAGTGGTCGAGGTTGTTTCTTCTTGTTGGGCCCAAGAAGTTTTTCCTCGTAAAAATCCCTTGTGTTCCTCTAGCTTGTTTATTCGTTTAAGTTTTAATTTCCGCAAAAAGTTACGTTTATTTCTACACCTACAATTCACCCCCCCTCTTGTAGTGTTCCTAGGGAAATAACAATTGGTATCAGAGCTAGAACTCACGTAAGATAGGAAACCCTATTGAGAAAAAGATCCAAGGAACAATGAATACCACCGAGAAACTTGAAGAAGGTTATTCCACTCAAAGGCCTCCTATGTTCAATGGGAAGTACTACAACTATTGGAAGAACCGCATGGAGATATTCATCAAAGCTGAAAACTATCAGGTATGGAGAGTCATTGAAGTTGGTGATTTCGAAGTCACAACTACAAATGACAAAAATGAGGTAACTCTAAAACCCCTCTCTGATTATGACAAATCTGATTTTGAAAAAATGGAAGTAAATGCCATGGCTATAAATATGTTCATTGTGGACTTGGACCCATGACATAAAAAGAGATCATGGGATGCAAATCCGCAAAGCAAATATGGGATTTACTAGAAGTAACCCACGAAGGAACTAATGAAGTTAAAAGATCGAAAATTGATTTACTTATGAATCAATATGAACTGTTCTGCATGAAATCTAAGGAAAGCATCCGAGACATGTTTACTCGTTTTACTAACATTATTAATGAGTTGGCTTTCTTGGAAAGTTTATTTCATCTGAGGAACAGGTTCGAAAGGTTCTTAGGAGTCTTCCTAAGGACAGATGGATGGCTAAAGTCACTGCTCTTCAAGAAACAAAAGACTTCACTAAGTTCAACTTAGAACAGCTGGCAGGGTCACTTATGACTCATGAGCTTCACCTTGATACTGAATATGGTGAAAGCTCCAAATCAAATCAATTGCTCTCAAAGCAGATGATGAAGATGATTCGACACTCAGAAGAAGAAGAAGCAGCCCTCATGGTTCGAAAATTTCGAAAGATGTACAGGAACATGAAGAATGGAAACTTCAAAGGTAAAACTAAGAAATTTTCTAACAAAGCTGCTTGTCATAAATGTGGTAGTACAGATCACTTCATCAAGGAATGTCCTCTTTGGGAAAATGACAAAACCAAAGAAAGGAACAAGGAACGCTTTGCTGAAAGGAACAAAGAATCAAAAGCACCTTTCTCTAAGGCAAATGTGCGCAAAGCTATGATAGCTGCTTGGGGAGATTCAGAGACGGAAGAAGAAGAGGAACAACAACACTGAAGAAACAGCAAACCTTTGCCTCATGGCAAACACTGACGAAAAAGAAGATGAAGAAAAAGTTGAGGTAAGTCAACATGGACTTGAGTCAGACTAGATGGTAAAATAGGCCGAAATATATGATCTTCTTTATGATGCAATTCTTGAATGTAGAGATGAACGTGAAAAACGTGAACAAACGGAACAAGCCTTAAAAGTCTGCAAGGAACACATAGAATGGCTTAAGAAAATGAGAACAGATGTTGAAACAAGATTCTTTGATTTATTTGATAAAAATCTGAAAATCAAAGAATATTATGAAAGTTTGAAAAATGAAAATTATCTAATTAATTTAGAGATTTCACACTTGAAGGAAGTTTGTCCCTGTTCTGAGTTCCTTTGATATAAGATCAACCCCTTTGAAAGGATACAGATCTGAGATTGAAAAATTAATAAAGAGAAAATTATTTTAAAGGAACAGATCTGTAATCTTAAAAAGGAACTGGTTGTCGCAAGGAACAGAGGCAAAATCATGAAAGTTCCTAAGTGGATTGAGAAACCACAGACCAAGAGGAAGGAAGGTCTTGGTTTTGAAAACTACAAGAAAAAAAGAAATATGTTGATCTACCTAGTGAAAGTTTGTATGTATTGTGGCAAGGTAGGTCATTACATAAATCAATGTCAATTAAAATCTGAAATGATTGGGAAAAACGTGACAATAAGTAAGAAAAAATGGGTTGTCAAAACAAATCCTAGTCAAGAACAGGAACCCACGAAAGATGGGGTTCCTACAACTAACACTAGTTGATTTTTGCAGGTTGGAGTGAGGGGGAACAACACATGGTATCTCGATAGTGGTTGTTCCAAGCACATGACAGGAGACAAAACGAAGTTTCTCTCACTCACAACCTATGAAGGTGGAAGTGTAACATTTGGTGATAATAAGAAAGGTAACATAGTTGCTATGGGTAAGGTCGGTAAGTCACCACTACACTCCATTGAAAATGTATTTTTAGTTGAAGGTCTAAAACATAATCTATTAAGCATTTCTCAATTCTGTGACAAAGGAAATACTGTAAAATTTGATAAAGAAAAATGCTTGATCATCAACATTAAAACTAAGAAGGTTATCTTGGAAGGAACAAGGAAAGGGAACACATACATTGTGGATCTAGACCTTGTTCCTCAAATCAATTTAACTTGTCTTAGTGTTATTGAAGATGATTCACTTCTTTGGCACAAGCGTCTAGGACATGCTAGCTTTTCATTACTTGAGAAACTTAGATCAAAATAACTTGTTTTAGGATTACCATCCATAAAATTTCATATTGATCAAGTTTGTGATGCATGTGCACGAGGTAAGCAAGTAAGATCCTCTTTCAAATCTAAAACGATTGTAAGTACCACTAAACCATTAGAATTAATTCATATGGACTTATTGGACCCATGAGAATTCAAAGCAGAAGTGGAAAGAGGTATGTACTTGTATTGTAGATGACTACTCTAGGTACACTTGGGTTATTTTTCTCATCAGTAAAGATGAAACTTATGATGAGTTCCTTGTCTTTGCTAAAAGAGTTCAAAACTTAAGTGGACATAAAATAATGCACATTAGATCAGATCATGGCAAGGAATTCGAAAATTATAAATTTGATGACTTAAGCAGAGATAATGGCCTAGATCATAATTTTTCTGCCCCTAGAACACCACAACAAAATGGTGTTGTAGAAAGGAAAAATAGAACTTTGGAGGAAATGTCTAGAACCATGTTAATTGCTAGTGAACTTCCAAGGAACTTTTGGGCTGAAGCTGTTAATACTGCTTGTCACATAATTAATCGTGCCATGATGAGACCTATCATTAATAAAACTCCTTATGAACTTTATTTTGGAAAGAAACCAAATATCACCTATTTTAGAACATTTGGCTGCAAATGTTATGTGCATAATAATGGAAAAGATAATCTTGGAAAATTTGATGCAAGGAGTGATGAAGCAACATTTTTAGGATATTCCTCACATAGTAAAGCTTATAGAGTATATAACAAAGAACTATGTGTGTTGAAGAAAGCATTCAGTAATCTTTGATGAATCTGACAAACATAATCCAAGTACAGGTTGATGACTATGAGATAGGGTTAGCACAACCAAGTACAAGGAACCAGATTCACAAGAAGAAGAAGAAGTGAAAGAGGAAAGGAACGAGGAATTTGAAAATAATGAATCAATGATGTTCCTGTTCCTCAAGGAGGAGAAGATGCTCCTGTTCCTCAAAGAAGGAACTGAGTCCACCGAGGCTAACAGAGGAACAACTGAGCAGAGTTCCTCATCTACTCAAGGAACTCATGAGGAACAACATGTTCCTATAAGAGAGTTTCAACCAAAACCTTGGAGATTACAAAATCACATCCTGTGGAACTCATAATCAGCGACATATCCAAAGGTACGCAAACTAGATCTCAGTTAAGGAACTTTTGTGCATTTCATGCGTTCCTATCAATGATGGAACCAAGAAATCATGAAGAAGCCTTAACTGACTCTGATTGGATTACTGCAATGCAAGCTGAATTAAATGAGTTTGAAAGAAACAAGGTATGGCATCTAGTTCCTCATCTAAACAACAAAAGTAATTGGCTTAAAATGGGTGTTTAGAAACAAACTAGATGAATATGGAACCATTGTAAGAAACAAAGCTAGACTTGTAGTAAAAGGTTATAATCAACAAGAAGGAATGATTATGAAGAAACCTTTGCTCCTGTAGCTAGATTAGAAGCCATTAGAATTTTAATTGCATTTGCTGCTTACATGGGATTTAAATATATCAAATGGATGTTAAGTGTGCATTTTTAAATGGCTATCTAAACGAAGATGTATATGTTGAACAACCCCCTGGTTTGAAAATAATAATCTCCCAAATCATGTCTACAAGCTTGATAAAGCTCTTTATGGGTTAAAACAAGCACCTAGATCATGGTATGAGAGATTATCAAAGTTCCTTTTAGAAAACAATTTTAAAAGAGGAAAGGTTGATAAAACCTTGTTCCTAAAATCTAAAGGAACTGATATTTTGCTTGTTCAAATATATGTTGATGACATCATATTCGGAGCTACTAATGAAACATTGTGCAAAGAATTCTCAAGTCTCATGAGCAATGAATTTGAAATGAGTATGATGGTCGCCCAGACATAGCTTTCAGTGTTGGTTTGTGTGCTAGATTTCAAGCAAATCCAAAGGAGTCTCACCTCACTGCTGTGAAGAGAATTCTTAGATATCTTAAAGGAACAGATGATATTGGACTCTACTATCCAAGAAGTGATACATTCGAACTAAAAGGATATGCAGATGCAGATTATGATGGAGATCTTGTAAATAGGAAAAGCACCTCAGGTATGGCACAATTCCTTGGTCATAGTTTAGTTTCTTGGAGTACCAAGAAACAAAACACAGTTGCTTTATCCACTGCTGAAGCAGAATATGTAGCAGCTGCTGCATGTTGCTCTCAAATGCTTTGGATAAAACAACAACTTAGTGACTATGGAATAAACTTTGAATGTGTTCCTATTTATTGTGACAATACAAGTGCTATTAGTATATCTAAAGATCCAGTGCATCATTCTAGAGTAAAGCATATACATATCAGACATCACTTTTTAAGAAAAATGTTGAAAAAGGTTTGATTAAACTTGAGTTTTGTCAAACAGATTATCAGATTGCTGATATTCTAACTAAGCCTTTGCAAAGGGATAGATATGAAAAATTAAGGCTTGAGTTAGGGTTAATAAAAATTAAGTGATTGTTCCTATGTCATTCCCCCATGTTTGAATCAATTTGAGTGACTTTGTGTGCTAAAAATAATTGTGTTTAATTGCCTAAGACCATTGCAAATTGGAATGTTGCAAGACATAAACATGAATTCAAAGAAATTAAACAACTCACAAATGTCACATAATACTCCCCTTACTGTTCCTAAGGTTAAGAAACATGCATGATATGAAGGACATTGATATGTAGCATTAGTTGTTCCTATAGCACAAGTTCCTTAGCATTTATTTTCTTTCAAAAATTAAAACTCATAAAAATCCGAAAAAGCCGAAAAATCCCAAAATAAGGGAAATCAGATTTAATTAAGTCTTGATTCTTATTTATTATCTTTTCGTTTTTTTTCTTTTTATTTTTATTTGCTTTATTTTTTTTCCCGCGTGTCATAATTACTATTACATGCAAAACTTCCTCCTTTAATTCATCATAAGAAACCGTGTTCCTCTCAATCTCTTCATCTTCACCATAGCCGAAACTTCATCACACCTCTTGATACTCCATAAAAACCTCAAATTCTTCACAAATCATGGCAAAAACTTCAAGAAACTCTCCTTTTCCCACATCAAAAACTACCGACACTTCAAAAATGGAAAATACTTCATCTCCAACCAAAACCCTTGAAACCGACATAATTCAAGAAAACCCCATAGAGGAACAACAATTAGAATCTCCTAGAAGGAGTATGCGTAGAAGAAAGTTAATTGGGGAAGACGATGAAGAAGAAACCCCGGAACAATCTCAGGGGGAAGAAGAAGAAATCACACCTGTTCCTTCCAAGGGAACTGTTTCTTCATCTTCCAAGAAACGGGTCGAACGAAGTGAATCTAGGTACGTTTTGGGTTTTTGCGTCGATTTAGAATGGGCAAATAAAGTAGAATTTCAAGAATTAACTTCCATTCTAAAGGAACAAGGCATGGAATTCTTGTTTGAATTCGCCTTTAACAATGCTCTTGTTCCTCTAGCTATGGATGAATTCTGTGCAAACTTTGTTAATACTAATGGTATTTGCACAACTGAGGTTAGAGGCAAGAAAATTAGGTTTAATCAAGCCACTTGGGAAAAGTATGGGAAGTTCCTTGCAAAGGAACTGATTTGTATTTTAAACGGAAATGAACTGTTTCTTTTCCGAATTTTCCTCAAGACAAAATCTTAGAATATTTTGGAGGAACTGCTGGCCAAAACAAACTCAACCATAACCTACTCTCTCCCCTTCACAAAGTACTATTTAATTTGGTATGGAGAGCACTCATTCCTCGAACTGAGAAGAGGAATGAAGTGGGTCTCCTGGATATGTGTTATATGTTTTGCTTGGACCACCATATACAAATCAACTTCCCTTCCCTCTTCATTCAACATCTTACTCATTGTATAGAGAATAACTGTGTTATTGGGTACGGTGCTTTGATAACATCTTTACTTCATCACTTTGAAGTAAGACTTACGGGTTGGACCACAATAGGAGTCAAACAAGGGAACATCTTGAATGAGAAGACTCTAAATGGACTTGGTCTGTCTGTCCAAGAAGGAGTACTCACTGAAGGGAGGATGGCTCCAAGTTCCTCAAGTAAAAGAAAACTGCCTAAGCTTGATTTAGAAGAAGATAATGATGTTATCTTGGATGACCCTGTTCCTAAACCGGAGGAACCGAAACCTAAGAGGCGCAAACATATTGCCATTAAGCCTAAACCTTCTGTTCCTCAGAGAGTGAGGAAGAGCACTCATATAAAGATTGCTCAAGTTTCTGTTCCTTCCAACAAGGACTCTCCATTAGTCCTTTCGGATAATGAGGAACATGAATCCTCAACTCTCAAGGAACCTACTCCACCACCATCTCCTAAACTCTCTGTTCCTTTCACCAAATTGCCCTCCATTTCACCTTCATCCTTCTCTGTTCCTTCCAGTTTTGAGCAGTTGAAGGATGAAATAAAAGGCCCAAATCCTTTTGCTTCCACCTCCACAACTCTTCCACCCACACCACCATTTCTTCCTTCCATTTATCACCCTTCACCTTCTGTTTCTATTCCCGGAACAGATGAACCTTCCATTCTAACCCCTCCAGTTCCTCCACAAAATCCACCATCTGCCTCAAGTTCCAAGGGTAAGGAACAGGACACTCCGGATGATGCTAACTGGGTAAATGATGTTTGTCTTCCTGCTCAACATATGATCAAATTTTATAATCATCTTCATTGGACTTTGGATGCTAAAACTGATACAATGGTAAGTCTTATGAAGAGCTTAAGTGATACAGTGGTTGCGCAACAAAAGAAGATGGACTCTATGGCCCGTGCCTTGGAGGAGTTGAAGGAACAGGTTGGACTCAACCATGGGGTGGTGATGAAGAAATTAGAGGATGTGGTAGAAGAAGAAGTTGTAGAGGAACACCATTCCCCTTCCCTTTCTTAGTTTTTTTTGTTTTATTGTTCCTGTTTCCTTAATCAAGGAACACAACTTTTGTTTAATCCTTTTTCTTTTCTTTCTTTGTTTTGTTATGGAACAAGTGCTATATAATCAATGACTTTTGCTATTATGTCTGTGTTTCCGAATGATTTGCATAATTTCTTCCTTGGAATGACTAGTATTATGTGATTGATGTTTGAGCCAGTTTACTCTTTGATTTTCTAACTTAACCACCAATGGTGCTTGTATATTGGTCTTAAGGTGTTAAATCAATTCATCAATACATGCAGAGTCTATTCTTTTTTAGGATGACAAAGGGGGAAAATGATTTAAGGAACAAACTGTACATAACCTTGAAAAAATTGAAAAAAATTAAAAAAATGGATAAGGTAAATGAAAAATCAAAAATAAGTTAAGGTAAATGAAAAATCAAAATTCAGTTACTCACATAATTGTGTTTTATTTTTCATTTTCTTCTTTATGTTTTTATCATTATCATTCACTTATATTATTTGTTATTTTCCTTAGTTTGTACATTTGTTGTCATCATCAAAAAGGGGGGAATTGTTGAACCCTAGTTTTGATGATGACAAAGAAACAAAGATGCAAACTAAGTAGTGAACTAGTGAGTTATTTAAGTGTATGGTGTTTAAGGTATCAATGAAAGGAACTGGGAGAATACGAAGTCAAGGAAGAAGTCAAGAGAGGATTTCAAAGGCTAAGTAAAGAAGTTTTTATATTAATACTGGAGCAAGAATTGGATCAAGAAGAATAGTTTTATTTTCTAGTTCCAATGTAAAGGAACAAAGAAAGAATGGTAAGGAACAGTGGCAGTTTATTTGAGAATGAGAGTTTGTTCCTTTGTAAGGAACAAACTAAGTGGCACTAAACGAATATGTTAAAAGGAACTTAGTTAAATAAAAGGAACTAGACTTAGGCGTGCAACAATATAACGGTTAAAAATATATTTGAGTAAGTCATGCCTAAATTATAGGAAATTAGTTATATCTAATTTCAAATGTAAAATCAGTTTTAAAAAGAAAATCTGTTTAAGAAAAAGATTTTATTTTTCGGAAAAATTAAGAAAATAAATATCCGATTTTTAGAAAGAATTTGTTTAAAAGATATTATTTTCTTAAAGATTAAAAATTCAGTTTTAAAGATAAAAAGTGTTTTTAGAAAACTGGTTTTCGGATAAAGCTCAAGGAACTCCTATTACTTAGGAGTAATGGCTAAAATATATCCACGTTCGTTTATAGTTCATGGGATCATGGGACATAATGTGAAACGTGTTCCTTAGGGGAAGGAACATCATGGGTTAATGGACTAAACATGTACTCTAGTTTTAATCCCACGTTCTTCATGATTAACACTATAAATATAGAAGTCTAGATAAGTAGTTTAACGTTTACTAGTTTAAGTGAGTTTACTAATTAAGTGTCAGTGCTTCATTCTCTCATAATAGCCATTTGTTCTTTGCCTTCTTACTCTAATTCCACTAAACTTATTTCGATCAATTGTATTTTGGTTTTTGGGGTAAGGGAACTTTGAGTGAAGTTCTGTAAGAGAGAGGCTTTGAGTGAAGCTTGTATGTGTGAGAAAACTTCGAGTGAAGTTGAGAGGAACTGCTGTTAAGGGAACAGTGGCTCAAGAACTTGAGTTTAGGAACTCAAGGTGTGGCTCGAGTTAGAATTAGGTTGTAACAAAGTTGTTTGGCCTAATTAGTGAAAGTGTTGAGTTTAAAATCCCTAGTGGTCGAGGTTGTTTCTTCTTGTTGGGCCCAAGAAGTTTTTCCTCGTAAAAATCCCTTGTGTTCCTCTAGTTTGTTTATTCGTTTAAGTTTTAATTTCCGCAAAAAGTTACGTTTATTTCTACACCTACAATTCACCCCCCCTCTTGTAGTGTTCCTAGGGAAATAACAATTTGCTTTTCTCAATTGTGTTGGTATTAAAATCTTTTGCTGAAAACCTTTTCTAAACACTTTTTGGTGTAAACCTTGTTTTTTTCTAAAAAAAAAACTTTTATCACTCGTGACGATGCCATCTCCTCTGGTCACGATTCCAGTTGACGATTCATGTTAGCCGACCCCAATCACCTTGGGAATAAGGCTTAGTTGTTGTTGTTGTTGTACTCATATATCTTAAGAGTAAGTGACAAGTGATTATGTGTTGAGATCCTCTAGAGTTTCAAAATAACTCTACACGGTAGAGTTAGAGGATCCGGACCCAGTGATGCATAGTATTAAGAAAAGGTGACCTAATTCGGACCACTTTTAGCATTAGTACATCAGATCTTCCCGTCTCTATCCATGAACTCAAACCATTGTATTTTTGTTCCTTTGCTCCTGAAAAAGGAAATTTTCAATTTTGCTCACTTTCTTACAAAATTGACCTAACTTGATCTTATATACCTTGGTTATTTTATTATTCCTGCTTTTGATTTTTGAGTGGGAAGCCATCATTTTACCTAGGAATTGAGGAACACTAAGACAAAGAAACTCGATTATCATGAATGTCCAAATCATCAACACAAAGGAATATCAACAAGGGAGTATAAGATCATTTTACAAACAGCATAATTACATAGCTGAATATAATGGCTTAAAAAACAAAATGTGTCTTAACAAACGGAAAAAAAGGAAATGTAAATTTACAAGAACTATAATATAATCTAAATGCCAATTATTCTAATTGTATGTTTTTTTTATTCTCATATCGTCTGTCATTTTTATTCAGTGCCATTATTATTTAATTATATGTAGGCTTAAACTCTCTCTTTTTTGTCTAAAACTGATTAATTAGCTAGGTCTATATTATAAAGTGGATAAAAAATTTTGAAAGTAATTTCTTCGTACTTTAAAACAAGATTTCTAAACTAACTAAATTCTTAATATACATAAAAGCGATTTACATGCCTTATAGGGAGTAACTAAACTGGCTTCGAACCTTAAACGAGCTAGATTTATTAGAACACTTCTCCTTGACTTTATCAACAAAGAGAGAATAACGAGGGCATTAAACCAAAATAGCGTTATGGAGACTTGTAAAAATGTAAGGGTACAATGTAGGTTTTCAAGAAAAAAGTTCCGCATTCAAATTGCCAGTATCTTTTATGATATTCTAGTTATGTGTAATAAATTTAATTACTATGAAATTAGTAAGGTTGATAGAAGTGTTATCCAAGTAAGCCACAATCTAGCTATAGCAGCTAGAGGTGAAAATGTTGGATAACTTTTATCTTTCGTTGTTTGGTTGTTTGCTCTTGTTGCGGAAAAAGTTGTACGTTTTTAGGGTGACACGATACAATATCAATAACATCGAAAGAAAACAGTCTAAGAGTATGACGTTGAACAAAAGAGTAAAGATTTTCGTATCGGAAGGTTTTAACGAGCTGAACCGAGACCGGGTATGGGGTTGCTCGGCTCAGCTCAGTTCATAACACTTTTAATTTACCCGAATTCGAGTCAAGTCATGAGCTTTTACGAGCTTAATTTTTCTAATTCAGTTCAATTTACCTTAAAACTCAACTTGAATTAAAAAAAAAAAATTACATTACACATATTCTATAAATAGGTTTAGACGACTTACTTTGAGTTTTTCACAAGTAGTATGCACAATTAAAGTATAACTTTTCATTTAATTACTATAAAATGGATAATAATATAGCTAAAACATATGTCAAGCCTACTCACGAACTATTCAGATCAAATATTGTTACGCTCGACTCTATAAAATTTTGAGCCAAGCTCTACTAGTTTGCAAAAGTCAACTAGGCTCATTAACACCCCTAGTCGTATGACTCGTATCTAATAAAATTCAATTAGTGATACAAGGATGATATTAGCCGTAACAGCGCAGAAGATGGTTAACATAGGAAGAAACTAAGAACACACACGCAAGTATGTATTTTCTACATATCCGCTCCTTTTATTCTCCTGCTTTATAACTTCGTGATCTTAAAGCATTAGATTATGCCTAGTGGATCACACGTGGCAATCTGGCAGAATAATAGAGAAAGGAGGACACGTGTCAACTGTTGGAAAGGAAATTGAGGAGAAAGAATTAGTAGTACAAAAGAGAATATAAAAATCTCAAATTGTAGATAATTCATTAGGATAAAAAGAAATAATGGTAAAATCAATAGTAAATCATGTGTGAGATGCAAGAATGGAGAAGAAAATAATTAAATAATTGATGATCCGAAATTTTGAATTATCCATTGAGTTTGCCCTTAGCTCAAATTCGTTATAAACTTGAATTGTTGGAAAAACAAAGTTTAAATTGCCTTCAATTTAGAGGACGAAAACGTTGTAACAAAGGAGACTAACAGCATTCCCAAGCATAATTAAAAAAATAGCTAAGCACAAGAGGGGCGAAGGAAAGAATTCTTCATCTATTGCTGAATTGTTTATGTACAAAACTGTCCCACAAGCATCCTTTACGCCTGTTGACTACTGGTGTTTTCTTGTACAAATCATGTACTCTTCTATAATTTTGTTTTTGAAAAAAAAAAAACGAACTTTCCTGGAAGATATAAATAATTAAGCATTTTATCAAAATGCCCATGCACGTTTCAAAAAAAAAATGCACAGCATCCCTAAAATGAAATTGCAGCAAGCTTATGACCAGTAGCGGCATCTTTGAAGCCAGCATGGATTCTTATTGATTCAAGCCGCTAAATTCCATAAAGATGGAATGACGAAGCTTACCAACAAGATCAAAGCTCTCATATACTTGTCAATAGTTGGTGCTCAGAAAAGCAAGTCAATTCCTTTAACCCTCCAGAAGATCGTGTTGGAATGATTGGAGAGGTTCAAATCAAAGCATACAGCCATACACCACTATGTGCTGAAGCATTGGCATGTCATGCAGGAAACCTTCATACCCATATACATGCGGAGCCAACGACGTGGGCTAAGAGCTGTTGATACTCACCATTACTTTCACGCCAAAAGATAATCAGGTATCCTTGAGCTATATGATCTTCTCACAAAGGTTTGTTCATATAACAGTTGCTGTCATATCAGTAGCAAGTATTTCTGACAGCACAAAGAGCAAGAGCATCTTCAGGGCTTAACCAGTTAAGTGCTCCACTTAATACCACAACATGGCTGCTTCTTCAGAACACCAAAGTGCAAGAACTTCCAAGAATGTCTTCAAGAAATTCTTATCAATGTTTCAAGTGATTCGAGTATCTTAGTCCTTGCGATTAGAGAAATGCTTTGGCTTTTCTTCTTCTAAAATTGGCCCAGGCTTGGACTCTGTGTGCATATCAAATAACCTTGATCGTGGACCACCAGGGCGTACGCCCCTAGCACCAGAGGAGAACTTATTTGGAAAAGAATTATAAGGAGGTCCTTTGGTCATCAAAAAATCTTTGGGAAGAGAATCCATATCCGTGTAACAATTCCGAGCTTTTGCGTCCGTAATTAAAGCTGCCCAGTCGTCAGACTGCATTAGAGCATTGCCATTTCCCATAACCTGTCAAGCAATAACAAAATCAGAACATATTGACCTGAATGAACAAAACACTACACTTTACATGAATGAATAAAATATTGACTAGCATAGATATTTTTTCATCATACCCAAAGGGCCCTTCGTGCTCGAGTAAGAGCAACATTCATACGACGGATATCAGCAACAAAACCGACCCCATGATTCGAGGCACGGACACAAGACATAATAATGACATCACGTTCCTGCCCCTGAAAAGCATCCACAGTATTTATGTAGAGATCTCTTCCTTCATCAGTATTAAGGATATCATCAAACTCACGTTGCAGACATTTCAACTGCAGCTTATATGGTGTTATTATACCCACGGTCACTTTACCCAATCCCAATGCTTTAGCAGTTTTATGTAGATGCTCATACAGACGGAGACAAAATTGAGCTTCGTGTATGTTCTGATAAGATACGGACCCACCTCTGTGCGACTCCCGACCATGCGTAATATCAAAGAAAAGGTATGGCTTAAGTAAAGGATCCTGGTAATATCTCTCATCAGGTAGGCTGGTAACACTTTCACTGTCTGTAAGCCGTCCCTGGTAAAAGTACCTTGAAGGAAAGTCACGGATTTGAGGATGCATTCTATACTGGACAGATAGCAGCATTGTGGGACAGCCTGCTTGCTGAAACCTCTCAAAGAGGCTTCGACTGTAAAACAATGTTCCAGCTGCCTTGCTAATGACTGTAGCAGGAAGCTGCTGAGGATCACCTACAAGAACACAACGGGCTGCACCAAGAGCAAGTGGAGGAAGGATGCCGACTTCACTGGCTTGAGCTGCCTCATCAATCACAACCATATCAAAGCCGTGAGTAAGACGTGAAAACAACTTGCGACCACTACTAGAGAGTGTAGTGAACACAACCTCAGCCTCATTAGCAAAACTTGTTTCTAGACTGGCACGAGCTTCCTCCAAATTAAAGTTGCTGCCAGGACGAAATTTTCCCTCTAATATGAGAAGACGAGACATTTCAACTAGGACTTTATCTCTTTCCTCAACTACTGCAGCAAGATTTTGAAGCAACGCATCCCGATTCTGGTCCCGAGCCATAAGAACATCAGGATCTACTCCAACTGAACCTTGGGAACGACCAGCAGCTGCAGCACTATTCAGCTGCACCTGAAGTGAAGTCATCTGACGAGACAAATGAGCTTCACGGCCTCTCAGCTGTTGCAACCACCCAAAAATTTCCTCACGGGTTTTGAGCAAAAGCTGCTCAGTTCTGCGCTCAACGGAGACAGCTTGTGCTGCTCGTGACTGTGTATCAACACCAACACGTGCTACATCTGGCCTATAAACTTTCATCTCTCCATCAATGAATCCACGATCAAGTACACGTGAAAGCAACTCATCTGTAGCAGCATTAGATGGAGCACATACGAGCATTCTAGGCTTTGGACATAGTTTTGGTAGAGTACGAAATAGGTTCTCATCCATGCTTCGGAGGACTTCATCAATGGATCCCGAAGAAGTAGCATCAGCATTTCTGTCACTATTTTGCTTATAGCTTTCAGGTGCCAATTTTTTCAGCAATGCTGTATAGTAATGTTGATACTGAACCAGATGAATCACATTTAGCATTCCCCATACTGTATGTGTCTTTCCAGTTCCAGGAGGACCTTGAACTAAAGTAAACGGCCATGGGTCTTGTCTTTTGGTCACCCCATTATTACTAGTACCAGCTGCTGTGTGCATTGCAGCCCACTGGATTGCTGACAGCTGAGGACTATTAAATGTCCTATGGAGATGATCAATGAAATTTGGAGTGAAGCACTCAGGAATAGCTGGAGTCTGCTCTTCGTATTTGGGGAACTGTTCTGCGCTTGGTTTGAGGATTGCATTTTGCATCTGTAATTTATAATTTTCAGATTTTATTAACAATAACATTAGAAAATTAATTGAACAAACATTTCTTTTTCATATAAAAAACAGTTAACAATGTGTTTGGTAAGAAACTATGAAGGAAAAGGGAGGAGGGAAGGAAGTGAGGTGCGAAGAGGAAAGAAATAAGCTTCCATTCTCTTTCAAATCTTTCCAGTATTAAAAGAATTTTGGTTAATTATAAGAGGGAAAATAGACCCCTCCATTTTCTTCCCTTACCTTTCTATTTCCAGATAGGGACTATAAATCCCATATTCTCCCTCTACTCCCTTACCCACTAAATTGTTCCATCCAACACACTAAACTAGAAATCACCTGTATGTTTAGCCGACGAAAGGCATGCAGTGCAACGTACTCACGTTGTATTGTTGCAAGAGAGCCAAGCACACTTAAGAACCAGATGCTTCTAGGCTGAAGCTTCTTCAATATATGATCATTATCAGAAGTGCTGTACAGAAAAAGGATAAAGTTTAAGACTGCAAAAAAGCATCAGTGGAACAATAGCAAAAAGTACAGAGCATGAAACAAGAGTAAGAGATATATATGATCTTTTAGCTGACCTATTTGGATCGTATGAATCCCCAACAAAAAAATGAAGTATTGCCCCCTGAGGATCACGAACATCAAGAGGGGTGTGTCTTCTGACTGTACCAACAGTACGTGCACAGCCTTCAGGTTCTTCATATTCTTCAACAGATGAATTACTATTTCTCCTTGATCTAACTGCTCGAGAGAACAATAAAGAATATCAACGACATATCTGCTGATAGAGTAAAAACCTCACCTCGAATAAGAGATATAAAACAAACCTGAACCAGGCCTTGGAGAAGAAAGAACTGCAACATCACCCTCCTTAAAAGTCCACTTAGTCTCGTTTGCAGGTAGAACTATAACATCATACCATCCTAGCTCCCAAAATAACCATTAAAAGTCAAGCAATGAATGCAATACACACGGCGAGATCTAATAATAGAAATTATGTCTTAACAATTAGACAATGCTTAGTTTTAAAAGGCACAAGGCGTAAGGCAAAGGCACGCGCACCCCGTAGGCGAGGCGTACCTTTACATTTTTCTAAGAAAATATTTTTATGTTGAAGTTTCAGTTGAAAAAGCCCCAAAAGCAAGTACTACCTCTGTTTTTTTTAGTTGCAACAAATGCCTTTTTGCGCAAATATTAAGGAAAGGGGAGAAAGAGTAAGATTTGACCTAATTACCCATACTTTTTGCATGTGGGGTAGGTAAAGTGAGGATAAAATGGTCAAATTGCCCCAAAACCTTTACCAAGAAAGGAAATCTTGCAACTAAATAAAAACACCTATATATGGAAATTGTTGCAACAAAACAAAAGAGGAAATATAATATAAAGGCACGAGGATGTTGAAGGAAATACAACTGATTAAAAGAGAAATAAAAAATGAAAAGCAGTAGGAGAGATGAAAGACAGCTCAAAATTATGCGACAGCTGAAAATTAAATGACAACTCAACATTGGAAGAGTAAAAGCAAAGGTCAGACTTGCTTTGCCTCAACAGAGGGCTGGGCAGAGAGGGTAAGTAGAAAATTTTTAACACGTGATTTTTTTTTCTCACCTGCCCCTAGCCCCTAGGGAGGGAGCATGAGAGAGGTTAAAGAGAACACAACATCGAGCAAAGAGAAAGAAGCAAGAATACTCGACAGATCTGAGGGGAAAAAACACAGCGATGGCCACCAGAGCTGGGCATGCCAGCATCGTCCATCTGTCGAGACAATTCAGCAATCTATTTTTTGGAATTTTTTCTATTTCTTAGCCCAAAACAAAGTGTCCAAGTGTCCCACCCATGTCCGAGTGTCGAGGATCCGACACGGGTAATTGAGGTGAAATGAAGAGTCCGAGCAACATAGCAGTTGACAACGTCCAATTTCGTATAAATTGCAAATTAGGGTTTTCTCTTAGGGCTTTCTATTTAGGGTCCAGATTATAGCAAAAACATGTAATTACTTCACAGGTTTCTGTCGAATGAGAGTATTAAAGCTGCATGAGACCTAATTCATGAGAATTTAGTCAAGTTTATGATTTTTATCACATTCCCCTCTTTCTCTCGTGTTTCTACATAAAACGGCCAACGCGTGAGCCTGGTGCCTCACCGGAGGCGGCCTGAGGCGCCGCCTTGAAGAGCCTGTCATAGGTCGCTGCACCGGACTTCTGAGATGCTTTTCCTTAGCGCCTAGACTCGTATGCGCCTTCGCTTTTTAAAGATAAGAGACAACATATTATCATATACTTCCTCCGTTTCAAAATAGTTGCACCATTTGCCATTTGGTCACTATTCATCAACCAACTTTGACAAGCTTTATCTCACCATTATATAAGAAAAAAATAGTCAAGTGGGATCTTATTAAATTCGTTTCAACACGAGGATTCCAAATATCAACTTTTTATATTTTTTAATTATACGCGATTAGAGATATTAACGTTCAACAAGCGTCTTGGCAAACGTGAAAAAGCAAATTGTGCAACTATTTTGAAACGGAGGATATCATGCCTTGCATAAACTTTAAAAAATGTGAAACAACAAAAGAGCCCATCTTAGGTGGTCTTACGTATTGGTATCCCCCGAGTGTGTGGCAACATTGGACATTACTTATACAACCGACGCCGTCCAAGAAAGAGGGGCTGTGCTTGCTTACTTTTCCAGGCCGGAATCCAGAAATTGAAGGCATAACAAAGAGATCTTTCTCTCCCCCCCCCCCCCCCCCCCCCCCCCCCCCCTCTCTTCTCTCTCTTTCCCCCATCCCGAAATTAGCAAGTCTCAGGTACAATGGGAACGATATTTCAGCAACCACTGCTGCGGTAGTTATTGTAGTTAAGTGGCATCACTTCAGGATTTGAGCAAGAATGGGAAAAAAGCAAATTAGTGCATGCAAGTGAGAATTTGTAAAAGGGACAAAAAAGGGGTATCCAGCACATCTCTCTTGTCTCAGGCTTAAGTGCTAATGTTGATAAAAGCAATGTGTATATCTCTGGAGTTCATCTGTGGAACAGCAGATCTAGATGTGTTGCATATGAACAAGGGTGAGCAGTCTGAGCACCCTTTTAGATATCTTGGTGTGCCTCTCTTCTAAAAAACTGTCTTACATACCGTGTAAGCCTTTGATTGAGAAGGTCACCAAAAGAATTAGATCTTGGATAGCTAAATTTCTTCCTTATGCTGGAAAAATTCAAATGATCAAAAGTATCCTTTTTGGTGTGCAAGCATACTGGAGTCAATTATTTATTCTCTGTAGGAAATTGATTAGGGAAATTAAAGCTTACTGCAGGAAATATTTATGGGCATGCTCAAATCAGAGCGAACTTCTATAGCCAAGGAATCTGTTTGCTAGCCCAATGCTGCTGGTGGTTTAAACATCAAGAATTAGGTGTTCGGAATAATGCTGCTGGTTGTAATTTTGTAAATTACTCTGGGCTCTAACTCATAGGAGAGATAAATTATGGGTTAGATGGGTCCATTGGAATTTATGGACAAGGGAGGTCAAAACTGGTGTCTTGCTTTGAGAAAAAATATTTCACCAACAAGCAGACATAGAGGATGGACTAGGTTCTGTTGTCATAGTGATTATTCAATTAAAAACGCATACAATGTGATATCTCGTGTGCAGGTGAAAGTTCCATGGAGGAAGCTAAGTTGTAATACTAAAGCTACCTCTGCGAGCAAATTTAATACTTGGTTAGCCATTCAAAATAGTCTAGCAACCACGGATAGGTTCATCAACTGGAAAGTTCAATGTAATATAATTGCTGCCTTCATCAGCAGACTGAGGTAACAGTTCAGCACTTGTTCTTTCTGTGAGCAGGGAAATGGATCTTGCCAGAAGAATATTAAGGCACAAGTCAGACAGGAATACTGTTCATGGAGCTCTAATGTGTGAAACTGTGAATGCAATTGGGGGTCAGAGACATTCTATTATTTGACAGGACTATGCTGAGCTCGCAAGCTGTTCACTAAAAATCTTGAATAGAGTTGGTTGTAATCTTCCTATGGTACTTAGTTCTCTTTGTCACTAGGCTCTCCAAGTGGAGTTATTGGCCATTAAGTTTCTTCTACTTGCCAAAAAATAAAAAGTAAAAAGCCTTTTCCTTAGCTAAATCCCTTTTTACCAGGAATCAAAAGGATTTATTGTATGAAAAACAACTAATGAAACCTTGGAATAAGCTAAAAAAAACATATTCTAAATAATGTTCCATTTTGAATCAATAATATCAGAGATAAATTATCTAATCAGGGTTGCATTTACTATTTAATCTTTAAAACTAAGCAGACTGCCTTTTTGTACCCATTATCATGCTCCAAATTAGGCGACACTAGATCAAACCACCAGCTAAAACAGCTAACAGCATTACCTAAGACCTATTGCATCAAGAGGTATGAACTTGCTTAGCTAACTATTGAACCATATATACAAAAGAAACATAATTGTTACCTCTTTCTCGTCTTTCAACAGATTTCACACGAACCATCACATGTGCATCTCTTGAAGATGTTTCAGTTAACTCCTCCCATGTGCTGTATAGCTGTGCCCGACATTCCTCAAAAAGCAGAGGCTCAAACACTCTGATATATTCTTCTACAGATTCAAACCGACCAGGGACGCTTTGAAGCTCTGATTCCTCTGCCAAACAGTAAGAAGAAAAATTAAGATAAAATATCACAATCAAGAATGAAAGCAATAAATTCAGGTGTAGAACAAGAAAGAACCCTTTACTACATGAATTAAGCAACTGATGGTTAATACAAATTTGTCCAGGAGTAACTTTATAAAAAGTGCAGGAGTGCAAAAGTTGATGCATGCTCTTATTCTTGGCTACTATGTTCCTGCCAGCAAATTGCACTTCATCTTCCATGTCCAATCAAATAATATGAACAGTAACTAAAACTAAATTGTAAGGGAAAATAGACCTAGGTAGAATCATCACATGATTGCTTGGAATCCTAAAATCTCTAGAATTAGCATTGAAAATTTTTCTACCAGAAAATGTAACCTCCTCCACAAGATGAAATGAATACAAAAGACACACAGCAACAAATGAATCTCATAAGTTCGCTCCAAAATTCAGAAAACAATGGAATGCACATTTAAATTTTCATTCATTTGTATACCAAATTCGTCATTCCATCGCCGTTATTGTTCTAGAAAAAGAAACCCATTAGCTATGTTACTCCGACACGGATACGGGTGTCGTATCCAAGTAGGGATCGGAGGATCCGACACCCTACTCCAAAAATTTGGCCGATACGGCGACACGGTCAATAAAGTGTCTTGACCAACATTCTAGACACGTCTATCATTGAAAGTGTCGGAAATAATTTTTCGATACTTTATTTTGATGAAAAAATAATTTTAAAATATAGCTTTTTTAAAAATTAATATAAATTTAATTTTATTAAACACTAACAGTACGTATATATATATATAGTATGCAAAAAGTGAAAAAAAAGAGTGAATTTTTAAAAAGGAGAAGAAAGAAAGAGGAAGAGGTCACGTGGGAAATGTAGGAGTTAAGAAAGATTTTTTCAAAAAGAAAAAAAACTCATAAGTCATCAGCTTTTTTTAATGTAAAATATATAAAAGTAAAGTTGACTGTTCAGTACTTCAGTTTACTGCTTTGCTTTACAGCTGTTCATGTACCCTCATTTATTTTATTTTTGTTGCACACAAGTCCCAAGTATTAAAGCACTACACCAGGACACTATTCATCTTCCCCATCATGCCATATCTTCTCTCTCTTTTCTCCCTCTCCCTGGTTCTTCTTTTATCCCTCTCTCTGTTTCTTCTTTTAATCAGTAATGGCAGAAAATTTCCGGCGAGTTTTCCGGCAAATTTCAACTCAACTCGACCGCTATGACCGACACTTTTCAGATACGCGTATCGACACCCATTTCCAGGCGTGTCGCGCGTCGTGTCGCGCGTCGTGTCGAGTCGACACGCGACACGCAAGGTAGAACAGGGTGTCGGAGTAACGTAGCCCATTAGCACAGAAAAATAACTATAACAAAATTTGAGCAATCCAAAACTTCCATTTCATTTAACCTTACAAGATTTGCATGTATCATTTACCCCTAAAGAGTAACAAGTAAAAAAGATAAGAATATAATACAAGGGAAAAAAATCCAGCAAGATACTATACACACATATTACATATATATAATAAATAAATAAGTATACCTGGATTATGCCAAAACTTATCACTAGTCACCTCTCGCAACAAACGCTCCACTGATGTATCTTGATATTGATGATTGGTCACAAGTTGACGCTTAGGAGGATTTTTCTTATTTACTAGCTTTAGATCAGTCGAGCCATGACTACTTGAAGCTAGCTTCCTCGATTGGGTCTGTGGATCCTTGAACTGCCTCGTATCGTTAGGCTGTTTCCATGAACTATGTCTACTGTTTCCCTCCGCTGAGAGATCATTGGAACTATTTAATCTTCTAGGCCTAGCTAGAAGCCCTGCATTAATATCACTGTTGGATTCAGATTTACGCTCAATAGGTTCCGTGGAACTACGATCATCATTGCATGACAAATCAACCTGATTCTGATCCTTGATAGCCTGCTCATTCTGCTTTTCTCCATTACGCTCTCCAGATAACCGCATATTTCGGGTTCCCTTGACCATACGAGTGCTGCTAGGTGTTGGAACATTCTGCCTTCTAGGGGTTGAAGACTTTACTGCACCAGCTTGCTTAGCATCTTCTATATTGAGAAACATTGTCTTCCGGCTCCGTTTTTTTCCAAGCATAGCTTCTTTGTGCTCATCAAGCTTGTGTTTACCAAGACTATTAGCAGACTTCAAAGTATGGATTGCTTCAACTCCTTTGACTTCCTTTTGTTTAGGGACTGAGTCTGAATCTTCCTGAAAATCCATGGAAGAGTTACATTCAACATTTCCATTCAAATTCTGGCTGGTGCCACCTGTGATATCATTTGGCAAAGTATCTGATCTTGCTGAAGAATAATCATGTTGAATTTTCCTAGATTCAGCAGGACTAGAATCACGAGAAATTCTCTTCAAGGACCTCCCAGCAGGAGAACTATTTGCTGCTACACCAACAGATCCTTGCTCATTTAAGTCTTTGACACCACTCGCTAATTTTTCTTCAACCCTTTGGCTTACGTGGTGCTCAGAACATTCCCCATCGGACCATTCTCCTTCTTCTTTTTCGATACCTTGAGTATACATAGTACCTGAATTCAACAAAGCCACCTCTTTCCTAACACTACTCTCACCTACTTCAGGCAATGGGGCAGTATCAGAACCCAAATCCCTTGCCCTTTTCTGATCATCAATCCTATTTCTGACAAAAGGTTGAAAACCAGAAACCGAAGAAGCATGAGAAAAGGCATTATTATTTCCAATGTTGGTTGGAGCAACCGATGAAACAAGAAGATCAGATGTACAGGAATTCAGAGAGGGGAGAACTTTTTGAGGCTGGACACCAGATGAACCATCAATATCGTCATCATCCTCCATGGGGGTTTCATTAAGATCAAAGAATGGCCTCCCACGGGATCCCATTTCTCACATAAATTCATAAACCTGCAGCATAATTTAAAAATAAGATTTTCAGTTCTTTTCAACTATACTAACTTATCGAATACCCTAATTATAGAGGTGAAAATGACTTGGAAAAATAAGCTGAGTATACAAGTCATTTTGATATAGATGTCATGACTTCTGTTGATCAAAGTGATCAAACAGCCCATATATGACAGCCAATTCATATATCTCTATTATACAAGGGAAGAGGAGAGGGTCTGGTGTCCACCCTAAACGACTAATATACCCTCTAAGGAGAAACACCTTAAGGCATTATACAGAGATGTAGCTTACTAGTGAACAAGGCAGTCCAAGGTAGAAAACTTTGTTTTGTGATAATGCAATATATAGACATATTAAGAAGAGACAAGGAGCTCTAAGTACCAACATGAAGTGATGGATATGTAAAATTGAGAAACGTCCAACCGCCCTGTATCACTCAGAAACTAATACCTGACTACAGCTATACAAAAGTCTTCAAAGACCTTCGTGATTTCACATTGCTCCACTATCTTTTATGATGTCCCCCTCCCACATAGATACCACTTCAAAAATAGGGTCAATAATAAGAGATATAGGTTCCAACTACCGAATATGAGATTTAAACTTATGACTATTCAGCAAAGCATCCATCTAGTTGACACGAGAAGATAGCTTTGCTCTAAGAGAGATTGACAAGGTGACACTTCAAAATGTTAAGGAGCACACATTAAAAGTTACTCACACAAGCTTCTCAGCATTCAAAGTACCTTATATTTTTAAAAAAAAAATGTTTAGATGCTATATACTCCCTCCATCCCTAAATAGTGTTCCCATTTTTCCATTTATGTTTGTCCCAAATAGATTTCTTGTTCCTTATTTGGTATGGGTCCACCAATTAAAACACTCCATAAACAAGATGACTTTGTAAAGTGGCCCACAATCTCACTTCCCGATAAACAAGATGACTTTGTTAAGTGACCCTCTTTCTCTCTCTCCATAAATAATTTATGAATAGTAAACAAACCTCAATTTTTAATTCTGATTTAATACAACTAAGGTTTTACTTACGATTTCTCCCTAATACTTGTGCCCAAAAGAAATGGGAACTCTATTTAGTAACGGAGGGACTACATATCTATTGGTACAAGCATGTCCTCTTCTGACAATTTACAATTTCAGTTATTTCAGCTAGCTTTCCTAAAGAACCTTCAATACCTTGAAATCTTGTAACAAGCTATTTTTCAACTTTCAGCTACTTCATCCTTTTACTAACATTCCTTCTAATGTTTACTAAACAGAGTCTCATTCTTTCTCAAATTCAAAGTCTACCAACTCCTAATTTATCATTACACAACATCAAAAGAAGGTTAAAGGTCCTTTTGAATCTCAGGCAATAATAAAACATATTTTTGGTATAATTTTAACCGATTTTTCATAAACTTTCCAATCAGGGGCAAGAGAGAGGGGTGTCTGACGCCAAGTGATGGGGAAAACAGAGAGAGGATAAGGAAGACTGTTACAATGCCATCACTGGCCCAAATGTACACCCCAACAATGACCACCGACCATGACGCATGGATAGCTATAGTAATTAATAGTCAATCGGGGTGTTCATGTCGGGTTTTGTTATGATGGAACAATATTATTATTTGAAGTCAAATCACATTTGATTCATATCATTACGATCAAGTTAGGAGTATTTATTGTTTCATATCTCAGCATCTATGTTATTCGGAGACGGCAAAATCCCCGGCATGGCGATGTCAGTACTACCCGATATGGATATGAACAAGAATTACACACCGGATCCTCAATTTGCACTCGGATATGGCTAAATCTGGGAGGAGGGAAACCAGTAAAGAAAGAGAGGACGGGTTACCTAATATGCCTCATGCACCATCGAAAATGGTCAGGAAGTCGCCTGAGAAAGTCACAGAGATGGGTGGTAGACTGGTTGCGAGAGGACACAAGAGTCGGGGTAAGGAGAGAGAAAAACAAAGGTTGGGCTATGTTTACTTCACGTGGATTTCTTTTTCTCTCTCAAGTACAGACAACTGCATTTTGTTTCTTTTTTCCGTGCTCTCTGTTTCATCCCACAATAGTGTTTGTTAATTCGCAAACGGGCTTTTGAGTTTTGAGCACAATAGCTATGTGGGCTCTTTTTTGGGAAAAGATGCTTTTCAATTTGAGTTTATTTTATATCACACTTTCTCATCTATTCCCTAAAGAAATGCTAATTTCCCTATGGGAAAATATTGCTTTTAAGAAAAATGTACGATAATATTCTTCTTGGGAATTTCTTTTGTTGTACCCGCGCCCATGCCCAAAGGACGTCCCGTACAAAGAAATTTCAGATTTGACATACCAGACACTCGAATCCATACTCGTATCGAATACTGGTACCCATGTCCATGTAACATAGCTTAGCATCAAGTTGAATTTTATTTAAGTCATCTACTATGTATGTTAGGTTGGTCCTCAAAATTTAGGGTCAGGTCTAATTGGGCATTGGGTTCATTTACATCAAGTTGACTCAAGTTAGGTTAGCTCAAATTTCAGACGAGTATAGGCTGGGCAACTTTCAAATTCTGGTTTGTCTGTTTTTTTACCATATCTTGTACTTTCTTTTTAAGAGGTTAATATTAATCCTAACATTTGTGATAACAGTCATCTTCTTACACTATCTAAAAATTACATGTTCTGATTCACCCTTATTTTCCACATTTGTCTCCCTAATTTACCTTATCATCTCTCCCTACCCCCATCATATCTTCTATTAAAAAACAACATGAGCTCACTGGAGTGGTTGAGAACTTCTTTCAAATCCTTATTTCATGCTAAACATTAATTATAGGTTTATTATTCAAGTATACATACAGCATCTGCATTCTTCAAGGTGTACATACCATTGTTTCTCGCTTTTTGATTCTCAAACCTTGCCAAAGATAGTTGGACGAGAAAATTCAACCCATGAGTATGAATAAAGAAGGAAATGTAGTGGTCGATAGTTAAAGATATCAAAGTTCACGGCCCAAGGAAATGGTAAACCTGAAACCTAACCGATATCTTGAAACCCAAACATGCACCAAATCTGACCGGAAAAACCCCAATCTCACATTAATCCAACCCATTATTGACATAATTTCGAACCTGAGAAACTCCATAAGCCGATGCAATCCAACTTCATCCAATAAAAAACCTGAAACTTGACTCAACCCAACACGTGATAAAAGCATAACCAATACCTAGTTGATGAGTCTTAATTACTAAAGTGAGAAAAAAAAAATTCAGCCATCATATGTTTCTACTAAAACATAAATGAATAGCCACTACAGAGAAAATGATGGCTGTGAAAGAAAACAAAAGTTTATGTCCCAACAATATGCAACAAATAACGAAGACCTCAATGACTCAACTTTCACTTATTATTTTAGGACTGCCCAAATAAACCATGAAGATGTCTAGCTCAGAGTCAAGAGAGCAGATAATAAACCCATTTCTGTTCCCAAGAGAGGTTTCAATCACTAAAAAAATTCAGTCAATACCATACATGATCAACATAAACTGCACGATCACATTATGGATAGTGTCATAACAGTTGCATGGCCAATCATTGTGGATGTTACACCCTGTTGACGTGCACAAAACTGGTGTTTTCCGTCCAGCTAACACAAAGCTCAATGTATGGAACCCTAAATTTTTTTAGCTGAACTGAAAAGGGTTATAATAACTTCTTTATGATTTAAAGGGACCCTATTGACATTGCACAAAAGCGATGCTTTTCAGTCAGCTAGCACTGAAAAGAGCACTCCTATCATTTTTAACAAGTAAAATATAACAATATTGTGATGCTACATTTCTTGACGCATTTTCTGATCCCAAAAAATAGAAGAAAGCAAGCATTAGAATTCAAGCTGATGTTAAATATTTGACTTACTATACCTCAGTAGGAAACCAGAAAACACAAAAATAGAATATTTCCAAATGCATGAAGGGTTTTGTGTTAAAAATAGTGTATCTACATTCCACTAGATTAAAAGTTCAATAAGACTAGAACTAAAAGGTTCTATAGGACAAAACACTATCTACAACCAGCGAAAATGTCATAGGAGTATAAGGTATCTCAAAAGAGGGGCAAAAGCAAAAAACTCTACTAACAGAGCCATGCGTAATCTGACAACAAAAACTCTTTGTAACAACATAGCCAAGTGAGCATCATTTTGGTGAAAAGTAATCGACATAACAGTGAATCAGATTAATCGTGTTGATCAGGACTTAAAAGTTCCTGCTTTTAGGTATAAGGCAGTTCTATAGGACTATTCTGAACTTGAACTGCTATGGAACCCCAGTCACCTCCTTGGTGGCACCAAAACTTGAAAAGAGTTGAACAATCTCTCGTTAAAAAAACCACATAACCAAGAAACGAGTAGAACTACACAAAATCTTCAAAATCATGAAAAACATCTACCTTTGTTTGGCTAGTGATTTAAGTAAGATGTCAAAGAACCTTACCAATATCTATTACACACTTATTAAGAAACCAAAAACCTCAAAAAAAACTAATATCAAATATGATCTGAAAACCTGAAACTCGTGATAAGATAGGTCTAGATAGTGGCGGATCCAAGATTTTTGACTAAGTGTTAGCACCAAACAATTCACACAATACCAGAATAATTATATTCAACACATCATATAATATCAAATCACAACCATCATAAATCGGCAAACTAGTGGCATCATTCTTTTATGCATTGCTTTTTACAAAAAATCAATTCTTAACTTCACTTCATTCTAGAAAAGTTATATCATATTCATCTTAAAATCACTTTCCTATAACATCAATTCCACAGCAACGATTACATAAATTGATCCAACATCAATCCTTCTCAAATCAATATGTAACAATTCCAATAACTCAAAGCAAATTATCGAGCAAAATACAAGTACAAATTCACTACATGAAAAAACATGAAACAAAATCAATCAACTTTGCGTGGAGCATTAAAATTCAACATATTCAGCAATATAATTCCAATTGAGCATAAACTCAATATTCTAATTCAAATTCTAATTCAAATTCATCAAGAATCAGAACAAATATATACAAAAATCAACGAAACGAGAATCGATGAACTGACCTGTGGTCCGCTACTGCTGCTACCGACTCCACCACCGTTAATAATCGAAATTTGCGCGTTTTGAAGTAAGCGTGTGTTGCTAAGTCAAGATTTGGCGAGTGAGATTGGACGAGTCACGAGTTGATGACTCGGCGATTGAGGAGAGAGAAAGTGAGTGAAGTAGAAGGACTGATAGAATTGATATGAATAGAAGGTGAGAGAGAATGGAGGAATACAAGTGTAGATCTGAGAAAGAAGAAGAAGAAGAAAGGGGTTTTTGTAGGTTCCTGAAATTGGGTGAGGGGAAATTCAGAGAGTGAGAAAGAAGGGCCAAGGAGGAGGAGAGAGACTCGGGGGAAGTTGGGATGGCACGCGGGGGAGTAGGGTTTTTTTGTCAAATCCAATTTGGAGTTGGATTACACTTTTTTTAAATTATACACTCTCTTGGATTATTATTAATTTATTAGTATAACCTTTTTAATTAAATAGGTCAATTTGTGAATATAAAGTTTTTTTTAGGAAAGATATATTCATATTCATATTGTATTTTTCAAATTTCATCCTTGTGGAAAATGAAATAACGGATATACAAATATCGAAAAAAGTTTTTTTTTTGTTATATGTAATACGTTGACTTTTATATATGTCAATCAAATAGTTTAATTGTTAATATTTTTAATTATCAATTAGTAGAACTTATAAAAATTTAATATTTTGAAAATAAATTTTGAAACTAATCCAACGATATGTTATATGATAGTATTTGTACTTATATATCAATTTTAAAATGCAGTCAAAGTTAGTACTTGAATACTCCCTCCGTTTCCTAAAGATCTTCCCACTGACTGTTCCTATAGATACCAAGGAAAATCAAGTTGTGTGGGGCATGGTGTGAGTAAAGTAGGAGAGAGAAAGGGGTTTAGATAAATAAACAAATATAAAGGGGTTAAAGTAGGAGAGAGAAAAGGAGTAAAATTGAATTAATAATGTAATGGTGGACCATATGATAGTGACATGAGAGGATAAATAGGGAAATTTGTTTTGCCAAATAAGGAATAAAGCAAAAGAGGGAAGATCTTTTGGAAACACCCTTAAACGGAAAGAGAGAAGATCTTTAGGAAACTGAGGGAGTACACCATATTTTTCAATGTTGCATGTAATAGATGGTCTTTCTCGACCAGTTTATAGAGGATTAATGCACAATGGAATCAAATAATCTAGTCGAACTGACAAATTGCTACCATCACACTCGCTAAAATATATCAGAGAATGTGGAAAAGAAATTTAAATCTAACTCAAGTTAATTACTATTAACAACTATAGCTAAACTTTACAACATTAATTACTAAAGTATTACAAAGTTGAGCAGTATGGCTTCGAAATACAGATTAATACACACAGTCGTACTTCTAGCATTCTCGAACCCTCAAAAATTAATAAACTTTAAGTCTTAAACTTGCAACAAATAGGACACTACCACCCACCAAGTGATAGGTCATAAAAACGTCAAAAGAATATGTGCACAAATATTAACAAAGCTGAGTACTAACTCATAAACACAATTTTTTTTGAAGGCAAAACGATCACTTAGATATTATTATGGCTTAAGCAAAAATCCGAAGCAATTACATCTTTTATAATGCTAGGACAACCACCCACGACCCACCCACACTCTTGTTGAATATTCAAGCGGGGAGAGATGAGCCATAGCATGAGCCGCACAATTGGCTTCCCTAAAAATATGGAAAAAACTAACAACATCAAAACAACTAGTAAGAAAAATAATCTCCTTAATAATAACTCCAAGAGAAGATCCATCAAATTGCTTGTTGTTGATCAAATTCACCATATAAAGACAATCACACTCAACTACAATTCTTCTTTCATTGCATTGTAAAGTCATCCTTAACCCAAGCACAACAACTTTTGCTTCTGTAAAGTTCACATCTCATCTTACCCTTGGTTGTTGGCATGCACTTCTAAGCACAGCACCAACTTCATCTCTAAGCACCACACCCATTCCCACCCCCAACATCTTTAAATATAGCATTATCAACATTCACCTTAATGAACCCTGCCGGCAAACACCACCTAGCTTCAGCACGCCCCAACCCACCCCCGTTATACCTCGTTCTATCATCATCACTTATCTGCACATATGCTGCCAGCAATGACGTTGCAGCTGCCACCACTTCAGCGCGATGACGAGGGAGGCTACCATGGGTTACTGCATTGCGATCGTTCCACACACTCCACGCCAGTAAAGCCACAACATCTTTGTCATTTTCCTTCATGTTATTCAGCCACCAATGGACCCATCAGATGTACACCCAATCTCTAGACACTCACTCAGAATGTCGAGCCCAGAAGCATCCCACACACTCCCTGCGAAGCTGCATTTCCAGACGGCATGTAACTCGTATTCTACTTCACACAAACACCGAGAGCACATAGGAGAAGTGTTGTCAATCCTTTTATGAAGACCTTTAAGTGTAGGCAACGCACCACTACAAAGTCTCCAAATGAACATACGAGCTTTAGGGGGTACAGCGAGCTTCCATATTTTTCTCTAGAAAACTGACACATTAGAGGAACCAGTATGCTCGTCATCTAAGCTCCTGTAGAAAATTATGAAATGGTATCCTGACTTAATAGAATAATTTCCAGATTTCTCGTAACCCCAGACCAACATATCTTTAATGGGTAAGGATGCAAATGGAATGCTCAGAATTTCCTCAGCTTCAAACTGGATAAAATTGTCTCGAACCACCTCTTCCTTCCATCCTCCTGAATGCAAATAACTCCGCTACCTTTTTCATATGTGCACCCCTCTTTTCTTGCTGAAATAATTTTGAACGATGAGGGCGACTTAGCCATGGATCCCTCCAATTATGTATATTTTCTCCATCACCAACAATCCACTTACAAGCCTTCTCAAGCACCCACATGCTGCTGCAAACACTTCTCCACACATAACTCGGCCTATGACCCACAAACGCACCAAAGAAATTAGTTGACAGAAAATACCTCAACGCCCATATTCGGGAAGAAAGAAGCTCGGGATTGTTCATGACTCTCCATCCTTGTTTCGCAAGGAGAGCTTTATTAAATCTTCCAAGCGCCGGAAACCCAACCCGGCCACCATGGGCCTTGGAATTACTCAGCTTATCCCACGCGACCCAAGAAAATTTTCTCTCATCATCCTTACACCCCCCACCAAAATCGAGCCATCATGCGTTGGATATCATGACAAAGACTTGCAGGTAGCCGAAACAAGCTCATTATATAGGTAGGAATTGCTTGGACCACAACCTTCAATAGCACTTCCCTACCCGCGAACGATATGAGTTGTTGCTTTACCGTTTATGTCTTTTCCACACCCTTTCCTTCAAAAAACCGAACACCCGTGACTTTGCTCTACCAACACAGGAAGGAACACCTAAATATTTTGAAAGAGAGCAGACAAGTTTCACTCCTAATATCGAAGCCAACTCCTCCTTCCTAGTAATCTGAACATTTGAACTCACCATCACTTTAGACTTTCCAAAATTAATTTCCTGACTAGAAGCACTCACTAGGGGAAAAAAAAAGGAAGGGCTGCGGAGTAAGGGCTGCGCTTTTACAAAAGGCGCATCCCTTCTGACTAAGTAGGGCTGCGCTTTTGAAGAAAAGCGCAGCCCTTCTTTAAAAAATTTGAAAAATTCATCTTCGCGGGCTTCAAATATTAAGCGGGATTAGTCAAATATATCCCTCATTCTTCTCTCTCCTCTCTCACGTCCCTCATTATTCCTTTTTCTCCTTCTCTCACATCCCTCCTCCCTCTCCTCCTTCTCTCTAATCCTCTCAAAAACTCCCAGAAATGTTGCGACAAAAATGCTGAAATGATTTGCACGAATCATGCCGACGGAGTCCGATTGCCTATTGTGATACCTTTTCGGAAGCGGATTTTAAGTTTTTGTTTAAGCCATCCGAGTTCGTTTAAGCCTCCAAATAGCCATTTTAAGTTTTTTCGAAATTTTTTTTTTCCCTTAAATTATGTATTAGGGTTTTGTTTTATGTATTTAAACATTATTAGGTTAATGTTTGGAGGTAGTTCTTGTATTTTCAGATCTATAATGTTCTTGTATACTTCTCTTTGTTTATATATTTTGATTAATGTTCTTGTATACTTCTCTTTGTTTTGATTAATGTTCTTGTATACTTCTCTTTGTTTATTTTGATTAATGTTCTTGTATACTTCTCTTTGTATATAATTTCTTGTATTTTATTTCATCTTTGTTTTGATTAATGTTCTTGTATACTTCTTGTATACTTCTCTTTGTATATTAGTTTTTGTTCCTTTTTTTCATTTTCGTTTCATTCTTTTTATTGTTTTGGGTTTAGTATTTTCGTTTCGTTTCTCTTCTCTTCTGTTTAATTTCAGAAAATGTGAGATTATGAGTAAAAAAATGTCAAAAAAAAAAAAATTTCTAGCGCTTTTTCCTTCTAAGCCAGAAGGGTTGCGCTTTTTCCTAACTAGCGCAGCCTTTCTAGCTTAAGGGCTGCGCTTTTCTAGCGCAGCCCTACTTAAAAAGTGAAGGGCTGCTACTGAAAGGGCTGCTGTCAAAAAGCGCAGCCCTACATGTTTTTTTTAGCGCAGCCCTTCTTTATTTTTACACTAGTGACTACTATAACAATCAAGCTAAGCACCTGTCTGATAGCATTCACAACTCTGTCCTCTGTTCTACAAAAACTAATATTATTATCCGCAAATAGTAAGTGAGAAACCTTCGGAGCATTCCTGCAGACTCTTATCCCTTGAAGAGAACTTCGATTAACTTCCATCTGAAGTATATGAGAAAACACCTCTACACAAATAATAAATAAATGGGGAAAGATCGGGTCCCCTTGCCTAAGTCCTCGATTAGGTTCAAAAACCTCAAATGGCACACCATTAACAACCACCGAATGAGAAACAGACATACACACCTCATTATCAGTTGAACCCACACCATATCAAAACCCATCCTATCCAATACCTTCTCTAAAAAACCCCATTCAACCCTTCTTACCAGAGCATACACTATTCATATAATGAAAAGTTTCGTAGACAACCATGGTGTTATCAGAAATGAGTCCTTTAGGAGTAAAAGCACTTTGATTACAGGATATAATATTTGGCAGCAATAATTTCATCCTATTAGCTAACATGTTAGAGATTATCTTATAAATCACATTACATAAGCTGACAGGGCGAAGCTCCTCAAAAGATAAAGGATTCTTTACCTTCGAAATCAGAGTAATATGAGTGGCATTAATATATATCATCTCACGCCTGCCTTCAATAATTGAGATTACATACTCCGCGACATCGCGACCAGTAACGTGCCAATGACGTTGGAAGAAATTAGCATTCGTGTCATCCGGCCCAGGAGCTTTGCTTGGTTTCATCTGAAAAAGAGCAGTACGAACTTCCTCCTGCACAAAAGGCTTCATAAGCTGTTGATTCGTCTCATACGTCACACGGGGAATAAACCCCCCCCAAAGCCTGATCCATGCTCTGTGGGTTCACCGAAGTGAGCATCCCAACAAAATACTCTACAGCTGCCCCTATAATCTCATCATTGTCACTAGCCCATTCACCAAAATTCTTCCGAATTCCTCGAATCGTATTCATTCTCTTTCTATCCGAAGCCTAGCTTCATATAAAAATAGCTCGTATTTTGCTCACATTCTCGAAGATCAGCCACTCGAGAACGTTGACGCCACATTGTTTCTTCTAGGCTCAGTAACACATCAATCTCCTCACATAGCTTCTTACGCTCCTACACCACATCCTCCGTAGGAGCACAACCATCCATCACAACCATTCTCTTACATGTCTGCCCAATCTTTGACTTTATATTCCCAAGCTCGTGACGAACCCACTGATCAAGAGCTTCACTGCATCTTTTTATTTTAACAGCAACATCATCAACATCACGGAGACCCGAAACAGTACACTAGGCCTCTTGTATAACATTTTCACAATTAGGGGACATTATCCGCATGTCTTCAAATCTGGAAAGCTTCTTCTTTTTTCTGGCAACAACACCTAGGGGTCTATTTGCCACTTAACCGGGACTTGATCCGTCACTCGGCATATGAACAACTCCGATATACGACAGTAACAAAATTCAACTCAAGACGCCACCCCTCCTTCAAGTCGCTCAAAAACAGCAAACTGGGTTGTTTGTTTGTTCCACCATGTGAAGGGCTCCCCATTAAATCCTAAATCTTGCAACTCATAGTCATCTAGTGCTACCCGAAACTCATCCATTTTCCTTTGGCTTCTCGGGACCCCACCTTCCTTCTCCACTTCAAAAAAAATCTAGTTAAAATCTTCAATCACGAGCCATGGAAGATCTGAAAAAAATTTAGAGAGCGCAATAGTTCCCAAGACAAATGCAACTCTGTAGCTTCTGACCGCCAATAAAAACTCGTCCATCTCCAAAGAACTTAACAAAAAAGATCCTTAACAGAATAATCAATATGATGTAACGAAGCAGATAAGATATTAATCTCCACATTATCATTCCAAAAAAGAGCAAGCCCTCCAGCTCGGCTAGTAGAATCCATAACATAGCTTTCCGAAAAATTCAACCTCTTCCTCACAACCACCATCTCTACAGCGTTATGCAGTCTCCATAAGAAAAAGAACATCTGCGATACCTCCTTTTTCAGCAACTTTTTAAACCTACAAATGCCCGTTGGTTGCCAAGCCCCCGACAGTTGTAGCTTAAATGACTCATTGCACCAGCGGGATTGGTTAGCACCAATCTCCGTCAATATATCATCATAAGTTTTATGCAATTCACCATCATTCACAGTAAGAGAAGAAAAATTAATAACATTTGTGTTAACAAACATTGGGGGGGGGGGTATCATAGTTGGAACTATTTTTTAAATTGGTTGTGTAGCTCTGTAATTGTGCCTGGTCAACTCTACGACGTTTGAGGAACGTCGAAGAATTTAGTGCTTCATTATATTCCCCCACAACCCTCACCTTCAGTGATTATATCTTCATTGCACTCATTTGAAATTGGGTTGTCATACACTGTTACCTGTCCCTTATTCGCCTTATCTCCTTCATCAAACCCTATCTTCTTCACCCCCTTCTCAAAATTGTATTTTTCTTTAGCTTATGATGCCTCAAGGGAGCTTTTAAACTCTCGACACATTCTAATCTCCTCGTCCTTATTTGCCTCATAATTCCCCCAGCGCTTCATAAGTGAAGCTTTCAACCATGTGCATATGGGAGTTCAGAGATAGGAGTGATAGAATCATATATCAAGCATTGTTGGAGATTAAGGCCGAAAATGCCACAAGCAAAGCATATATCCATTAACCTCTTATAGTAGAACTTGATCCACTTGCTTCCCCCGCCACTCCAATCTTCATACCCCTTCTCAACGGCTTCTCTAAACTCAAATCCTCTCGAAATCGCATATACTTACTCCACCCAATCGGGTAAGATTCATCATACTCCACAAATTTCCCCATAATAGTAGTCATCGATATTGCCATCGCCTATGTGCGTTTGTTTAAGGGGACATCCTCAGCCTTCTCCCAATGTTGAATTGTATCAAATTTGATTTCAGATGGTTAAATCCCCTTCTACACTTCCTTCAACAAAAGTGGCCCATCATCGAATTACCAGGGCCCCTCTTCCAAAACCTTCAACTTATCTAACATGGAAAAGAATTGAAAAATCAAGGTTTTATTATCAATCTCATGTACAATCATTCCCAGCCCCAATCTCATGTACAATCATTCCCAGCCCCAATCTCCATGCAATTCTCATTGTATTCTTCATGGCTTCAATACTGAATGGATTGAACGTTAAAAGTTAACCAACTAGACATAGTCTCAATTGATCTTCTATCTCATCACACTCCTCATGCTCACAGGTTACAACCTCCTCTTCTTCTTCTGTTAATGTTAATACCTTCAATTGTGTTTCCAGAATTGTGTCCATAGCTTTCCTCGATGACAAAAATACCACACAACACCCCCACAAAAAGTTCAAGAACCACGTGGATTAAGCAAAAAAAAAGCAAGATTAAAGAAAGAAGTCTTCACTTCTACCAAGGCAGATGGAAGAAAATACTCTACAGGTCAACACAGTTAAAACATGCTTTGGTGATCCTTTATTGGGAAACCATTCAATCACAATCATAACAACAACACATGTTTCAAACTTGTCATCCAATATCTTGGTGACTTTACAGTTTCTTACTGAACAATCTTTATTTCTTTCAATCGATGCTTTATACACATTCATATACCTTCCATTATTTTAAGACAATCATTTGGCAATAGATAAGGGAATGACGCGAAGGTGGCAACAATAGATTACAAACACATTGCTCATGAAGAATGTCTCTCCACCAAATAATAAGGTATAATGTATTCTACAGTGTCTATTGTTGGAATAACGTCCTTTTAACATCGTGTATTGATTTATATGATAGTTTAAAGAATCAATTACAAAATAATTAATTCAATTATATTATGTTATCAAATTTTTTTAGTTGAAAAATCGCTTTATTTTGATATGTTAATTCGATGAGAATTGTTTTAAGTAAACTTAATTATAACTGAACCTATAGGGTAATACACAAATATGATATACACCTAAACTTAATTAAAGATTAAAGCTGGAAGGACATAAATAACCTTAATGAAGGAAGATATTAAGGTTGTCAAAATCGCGATTCTACTTTTAATTTAAATCGGAAGGGTATATCAAAATCAGATCGTAAAATCGTAAATTCTACGAATTTTGCAGGAATAAGATTCTATGATATGATATATAAATTGTTTACCTATTTTTTCGATGGACAACACTAAAAATTTAATTATAGCCGTAATTATAATCATATGAGATGAGAAATGATGTCGCCTAGGGAATAAAAGAGGTATAGAATATACATGTTTATGTAACTCAAAAGCAAATGAAATAACTCAATAAACATATTGCACTAAGAAGAACCGAAGAAGATAGAGAAATATATGTGATCCTGTGAGATATGAGGGTGAAAATGTGGCAGCTAACGCTTGAACTAAGTGAGATCTTACGGGCCTGGTCTATTTATTTTAATATCCAGCAATAGGTTTCAATAGAAAGGGTAAATGGAGAATCGTTAAAATCAGTAATAAATCACGATTTTTGCTGATTCTGCAGATTTTGTACCATTCTATATCCAATTTTCTTCAATTGCGATTCTATGAATGATTCAAATAGTTCAAGTTATATCATGGAATCATGCGATTTTATGATTTAAATCGCGGTATTGATAACCCGGGGAGAAAAAGACCGAGAGAGAGATGTTAGGCGTGTGATAGGAGAGGAAAAGGAAGACTTTTGATTGTGTCAAAAGTGATGAGTGAGAGGATACTGGTATTTATGCTTATAAGCAGGATATTAGTACCTCAAGCACACAACATTACGTAATATTGTTTCATAATATTTTCTCTCTCCTCACATTGTCTTTCTCCTCTCCTCTATATGTGTGTTTTCTCACAAAAGGTAGCATGCGTTTTTCTTCCATCATCAATTCACTACCCAAGATCTAAGCTGTCAAATCAATGAGGTTCATTCATAAAATGTGGATACCGATAGAGGAATTGTGCATTGGAGTTCTTTGTTTAGTGATTGAATCAGCTAAATGGTAGGCAATCTACAAGAGGTATACTTTTGTGTGTTTATATTCATATTAGTTATATACATGAGATCCTGATCATGATTTTAGTTATAATCCACCGAATAATTGATACATAATAGTGGTATCAAGAGTCTATTGTATATAATAATGTTGATCTAATCACATATACCTATTTATTAGTTTAAAGGTTGATATTGAATTCATGACATGGAATTTTATTTGATTTTTATTCGTGTACATATATTTTGCATATTATATATGTTTCGAATTTTGTGGTTAATTTTATTCGAATATTTGCTTTGAATTTTATACTAAGTTGCTTAATTTTATTATGTATTCATGTGTTTTAATTTAATTTAAAAGCATGATTGTTTCATATTGATTTTATGCATAGATTGCTCCAAGAAATAACCTTAATTATATATATTCATTAGATTAAAAAATAACTTGAAGAACAAGATTTTTTTTCTAGTTCTACGTATAACTTGCAATTGTGATTCTTATTTTTTTGATTTTTTTGCAGGTTTGTCGACGATAATATTAATTTTAATTGATTGAAAACTTAAAAATTCGATCTCATCTTATATCTATCATCAAAATCAAATATTGGATATTCTAATTTTTTTTGCTCATATTTAAATATCTTAACAAATTTTATAATTAAAAATTTTGAATTTTAATTTTCGTAACTAGTATTTGAGTGCAGGCGATGCCTCGGGTCAGTTACAATAAACAAATATGCTATTATTCTTAAATTTCATAATTTATTTTGCCACTTTTTTTTTCCATTAAGAAATTGAAAAGTTTACGTCATGACGTAATAAGTAAAAAAATCTGAAAGGTTTAAGTTTGAAAATAATAGCTTAAAAGGAATTGTGGTAAGAGAATATGACATCAATAGTCTTTTTTTATTATTAAAATCAATAGTCTATTGTTAAGGATGAGGAGCTAGCTCAAGTGGTAGAGCACTTCCCTCTGATCCTTGAGGTCAGAGGTTCGATCCTTACCCCCAGCATTATGTTGGGGTATTTCCTTAGCATGCTTTGCATGCTTTACCAGCCAATGTGCTGGTAGTTCCTACAAGGCTAGTAGCCTTGGTAGGGGTTAGCCCTTGGGCTGACTTAATTTCCCAATCAAAAAAAATCAATAGTCTATTATAAGACTTTTTAATTAAATATATTTATTATAAGACTTTATCATATATTATTTCAAATATTAGACAGTAAAGTCAAAGTGTATTGATGGTTCAACTCTCTCTTACTTTTCATTTAAAAGGTCACGTATTTGAGGCCTTGCAATTACACAATTTTTTTCATTGAAGGGTACATGGACATAAAGTATTAACATTAGAAGTTTGAGTAGGGTGTTACGTAACACATAAATTTTTTTAGACACGGCTTTTCATATATTTGTATAGATTAAAGAAAAAAAAGGGAAGAAGAGGCATTGAAAGGAAAAGAAAGGAGTTGAGCTCCTCTCCTTCCATTTCCACGCAGCCCAAAAGGAGAGGAATGGAGTTGGGCTTCTCTTCTTCCACATGGGTAGACCTAGTTATTGGGCGGGTCGGGTCAGGGTCAGTGCGAGTCGGAAGCGGGTTGGGTCATAAGAGGGTCGCCTCATAAAGGATCGGTAACGGGCCGGGCCAAATGGGTAGAGGGCTTATAGCGGGCCGATAATGGGTGGGTCGGTAAACGAGCAAGAAAAACAAGGAACAAAGAGAGCCAAAAGTAAGTATAAACGAATGCGAATCCAAATATGTAATTATATTTACAAAACTTATTTTATTTTTTAAAATTATTGGGTTTCTTTGTTGGCCCTATCCAATAATGATCCTATCCAATAAAAATCTGTCCAATAAAAGCCCTGTAAAATTGACCCTAACCCTTTATCCATTGGGCTACCCTGTCCAATAACCACGTCTACACATGGGCCACCAGAACAGAAAGGAGAAAAGGAAGAGATGGGATCCTCCTCCTTCCATTCCACTCGGTCCAAAAGCAGGAAATGGGAGCTAGGCTCCGGTTTGGTTTTCTTTTTCTCCTTTTTCTTTTTCCTTTTTTTTTTAAATTTGAGCAAGATAGAAATTTTATTAAAATAATAAAAATTAATTGGACTAATTATGTTTATTATTTTGATTAATAATACATTTTGGAACATGTAAAGGTGACTTGAGCATTTATTATCTTAAACCCTTAATATAACATTGAGTTTTATACTTTAGGAGTTTTAAGTTAATTTTATTTTGAGTCATGAGTTATTACTATTTTATTAATTTGTCTACATATAGACGATTTGAGCGACAATTTCGCAAATGAGTTAGCCAGTCCATTTAAGTTCTCTTTTTTATTTGGGCTTATATTGGATTTGTCAGCTCAATGGGTCCACTACAATAATAAAACGCTAGCGGCTCAAGAAAAAACAAGAAGAGAAAGAAAAGTAAAAGAATAATTGAAACCCAAACGACATGAAGATTAGAAAAAAGAAAAGAAGATTCTGACGGAAGAAATTGAGGGGAAAGCAAATTGAAAAATTGGCTGACATTAGAAAATCGTTAGATTAGGTGTTGGAGTTTAGATTTGGTTATTGTTGTTAGTTAGGTTGTTAAGAGTTTAGTAGTATTGTTAGTTAGTTTGTTAGATGTAATTCTAACATTAGTTTGGTTACCTATTGTAATTAGTAGAAATAGGTAGGCTGTAATATTCTAATACTTCACTTTTTACTTCTTACATCAGAATTATTTACACATTTCATTTCTCTTTCTGTTTACGCTCTTCGAGCTCCCTCTAAGCCATCAATGGCTGACTTCACTCTTTTCTCTTTTCTTCCTCCCTAAATTCTGCACAAAATTTGTGTTCAAATCAAATCCTTAATTCATCATAATTTTCCCCAAAATTTTCTGTTCGAAGTTTTCTGAATTCACGCTCAAAATTGAGCGATTAGGATCCAATTTGCCTATTTTTCATCTAATTTCATTCACAAAATATCTTTTCGAACCTTGAATCAAACAATTGTTGATTCTTGAGATTTTTCCCCATATGTTAGGGTTTTTCGGTAAATCGCAAACTCTGATTCAATCGCTTGATTAGATCAATTAGATTGGTTTCCCAAGTCAGTTTTGTGGGTATTCGAGATTCAAGATTCTTCAATTCAATATTTTCGTTTTTCCTTGATCCTTGAAGCTTGTTTTGAGAGGGCTTTTTGCAATTTTTTTCTAGGTTGTACGTCATTTGCTTCATGCTTGTGTTCTTCCGTGTTCGTCTTAGTTTTTGGCTTCGATCAAGTTGGACAAAAGATTTTTTGGGGGTGGTTTTCTTGAATTTTAGCTCATATACTCTTCTTTCATATAATTCGTTGAGTTGAAATTTGTCTCTGAAATAGTTGCATTCGATTAACGTCGGTGAATTTTTTTGGTGAAAATTGTGTTGTTGGATGTGAACTAAGTTGGGACGATTTATAAGTTGGATTGGATAAATCATTTTATGTGACTATTTTTTTGAAAAGATTTATCATCAATGTCACTCATATTAATAGTGATAATATTTTGTTGGTTCATTTGGTTGTATTTTTTGTATGAAATTGTTGTAGTTGATGATAGTGGAGGATGATTGATGATTTGGATCACTTTATTGGTGATGTTTGGTGCTGAATTTATTCTTAAGATTTTTTTTTCTTCTATGCACTTTTTCCTGAAATCCTTACTGCCTTCTTCTATAAACACATTCATTCTTTTGTTCCTTTTCTAAATCTCATTCATTTTTTCCCTCTAATTTCTAAGCCTTCATTGTTAGGTTCCTAAAATTATGATTTGTTTGATGATTTCCAATCACATTCTGAACACAATTATGATTTTCTATGAACCTTTTTTTTTTGTCCACTTATTGGTTCATAGAAATCATTTTTTGGTAGACCCATAGAGGTCATTCGGATGATCCTTTTGAGTGATCATCAACTGTTTTGTTGCCCATAGTGGCTTGTTCCCCATAGAGGCTTGTGTTTGTCCGTAGTAGCTTATTGCCCATCGAAACTTTGAATTTTGAGAGCCATAGTTGGTCATTTGCCCATAGAAGCTTTAAATTTTGAGACCCATAGTTGGTCATTTTGTTGTGCCCATAGAGGCCTTTCTCTGTGATCCATAAAGATCGACCCATAGAGATCCTTTCTTGCCCATTGCGGCCTTTTCTCAAGATCCATACTGATCATTTTCTTCTGTTTTTCAGCTTCTAAACACATTCTTCTTTCCCATTCTTTTTCTCTCTTTTATTTTTCTATCTCAAATTGGAGTTGTGGTGTATGTAGTGTGATTGGTGGATGGTTATAATGGTGTGTATGTAGGTTATGGGGAGAGTACTCAATGTGATAGCAACATATATGTTTCTTCAACACAACAAGTTTGCACCTTTGCATGTTCATCACAAAAAGACAAGCAAGCACATTCATTTGCAACTATTAGGTTCCTACACTACTTGTTCATGGTTGGTTCCAATGGTGTTATGTAGGGGAGGATCTAGGATTTTGGATGAGGGGTAGTGTAATGTGGCGATAGTATAGGATTCCAAAAACTACTTCGTATGAAGTTCTATGTTATGCTATCCAAATCTAAAGTAGTTTAATAGAAGATAATTGCACTAATTCAAATTGAGTTCAAAAAAAATAGTTCACCACTTGAAACAATTTACTCGAGAAAAACTCATAAAGTCAAAGCAATTATACTGTCATTTAGTTAACACTTTCTTTTAATGGAAAATAATTCTGTTAGCTTTTGATTGAGTTGAGGAAGACTTAGATTAGAATCATCTATATTTTTATGAGCTATCAGTTTTGGAAGAATACAAACTAGTTCTTTAGTTTTCTTTTCATGATTTTAAAATACATTTATACACATAAAACAATATCCAATCAACAAATTACTACACAAGAATTCACTAATCAACTAAACTAGTAATTTCTTATCCCTATTATAATTCAACATCATAATACAAAATAACCACCTTTCTCACTAATCAAAATTCACAACACAACATCACTCTATGTTTATTTAAAATTTACTTGTCCAAATTATCAAATTCACGGATATATAAATCACCATAGTTGATGAATAATGGGAAAAATTCAACTACCTAACCCATTAACAGAGTCTTTTTTGCCAACCGGAGATTCAAAATTTATGCACAACTAATGTGAAAACAAACACCACGAAAAGAATTTAATATAGATAATGCTTCTTTTTTAAGATAAGCAACCCATAAAATACAATATATATTTGTTTACTTATATTATTATTATTTTGCCACAGCAAAGCAGAGTCATAGCGTGGTTTGTAAATTTCTGATTCTCTCACTTTTTCTCTCATTTTCATAAACCACAGAGAAATCAAAGAAGAAGTAACCAACCCCAAAACCCAAAAAATAATATAGCCGATCCAGAATTGAAAGGAAGGTGGTTAAGTGAGGAGAGGGAACTAAGACTTACAGATACCAACTAACGACCGATGACCGATGACGGAAGAAGCGAGAGAAACTGAGATAACCGATAACTACTGATGACCAGTAAGCCGAGAGAGAGAGAGGAGGTGACAACCGATGATCGATCTCCGAGAGAAATTGAGAGGTACCGATAGAGAATGAGTGATAGTGAAGCGAATTTGAGAGAGTGAAAGGAAACGACGCTTAGGTTTAGGTTTTTTAGGATTTTTTTGAATTTTTTTAATAAAAAAAGCAAGGGTAGCATGTGCTACCCCTTGTTACTACGTGGCTCCGCCTCTGGTGTTGTGGTATAGCTGTTGTGTATAACAACAAATTTTGGGGTAAAGCTTCAAGAGTGTTGTTTCTGAAATCCTTTACAAGATCATAACAAATTTTTGTTATTACTCATAGCACATAGGGATTTCTGCGCCAATTTCTAATGCAGGCTCTTCAATCCTGTTCTGATCTTCTCAACTGTTGTGGATATGTTCAGCTACTTGTAGGCAACACGATGCTTTCTTCACGGCACAATCACATCAATAGTTCACTCCTATTAAAATTGAAAATGTTCTTCAACCATTTCCAGTTTGAGGGGGCTATGGGAGTTTAGATTTGATTATTGTTGTTATTTAGATTGTTAAGAGTTTAGTAGATGTAATTCTAACATTAGCTTGGTTACCTATTGTAATTAGTATAAATAGGTAGGTTGTAATATTCTAATACTTCACTTTTTTACTTCTTACATCAGAATTATCTACCCATTTCATTTCTCTTTCTCTCTATGCTCTTCGAGCTCCCGCTAAGCCATCAATGGCCGACTTCACTCTTTTCTCTTTTCTTCCTCCTTAAAACACAAATTCAAACATTAGGAAAGTGTAGGAGATCTTAGGAGGGATTTTAATAAAGGGAAGGGGGAGAGCAGCGAAGAGGAAGAGTTGGAAGGAGGGGATGCGCAGCAACAATTACAGAATAGCACCGAATTACGGACACGAGCGTGCTGTGAATTACGGATACCAACATGCTGCGAATTACAAACACCAGTGTACAACAATGAGCGAACAGAGGAATATCTTGCTTCCTTCTTCAACTTTTGGTATTTTAGTTTAGATGTTTTTATACTAGTTTCATCTCCATGACAGTTAGATTTGGATTATTAACATAGCTTTTAGATTGTTTAGTTTTCAATAATGAATAAGTTGGTTCCTATTAGAGCACGTGTGGCTCATGATTTTGAGCTCCAAGAAACGAAATTAATTACCGATTCTCTTTCTTTTTGTTTGCTTAAGCCCTTCATCAATCTATTACCATTACTTGGTGGTAATGCACTCCCCTAAATTAATACCTTTCCCTTCCCTTCAAGTAAGAAAATGTATTATTTGGTGATATACCATGCCATTTCCATTCCATAGCTTGAACCAAAGACCTAATAAAGTAACCATTATTGTTACCATTCTTCTCCCATATTTGTTTTCATTTTCTTTCCATTTCATATCTTGAATCAAACTGTTAAATTTCAGATTATATGAAAATAACCCTGGGTAACTCAATAAGGAGGAGGAGAGTTTAGCCCACTTACAAGCTAGGAGGTTCTATCCTAAAACCAATTGGTGAGAGGAGGAGTAACTCCTAATCTTACTTGTGAGTGTCTTTAGAATTTAAAGCTAACTGGAAAGGTAATCAGAAATAATCCTCTTAGGGGCTGGACATCCCGTCGAGGTAAACCCTTACCAGTTGCTTGATTAGAGGCGCAGTTTAGAAGAGACCCACAACTCGGGCTCTGATACCATGTCAAAGGACCAACTCAACCAAAAGTTTAAGCTGATGGTTGAGGCCTCAGGAATAGATTTATACTCTATCACGCCCCTTCACGCAAGAGCCCTTTGGGCTTAAAGTGTGGATGCAGCATAGGTCTCTCTCATACCTGGCGCTAAATATTCCACTGAGAAAGGAGGGGTGAAGGAGATTCGAACCCGTGACCTTTTTGTCATGCTGGCTCTGATACCATGTCAAGGGACCAACTCAACCAAAAGCTTAAGTTTTTGGTTGAGGCCCCAGGAATAGATTTATACTCTATCACAAACGACCCCTCAATATCAATTTTGTTCTTAATATGTTAGGCTAAATATTTTTAGGATAGGGAGATATATTTAGTATTGGGGTATTATGTTGTTAGAATGGAAAAGCTATGATTTTTCATATTTGGGTGATGATTATATTTTGGTTGGATTGATACTCTTTATTATTATTATTGTTTAGGACTAGTTTGATTATACTTTAGATTGGCCATCTTTGTGTAATTTAGTTTTATCGCTAGGACTTGACTTGTAATACGTAATTGTACTTGTTAATTCCGTTTGTAGCAATTAGGTGTTTGACTAGTGACTAAAACTTGTCATAATACTTAAAATTATCAATCTTTTAAGTTGCACAATCCGAGCTTGTGAGATTGTGGCTTGAGTTAATTATTTCTACAGATTTCATGCTGCTAATTAATCGAGTCTAGAGAGCGTGTTACGGATTATTAATTAGTTAGACAATATTCCGAGAGCTTGTTTGGTTTATTTGCAATTTTGGAAAGTTAAGAGTGTTTATGTGCATTATTGAGTTAACGTCAAATATATGTATGATTTATTTAGTTCAACGATCTATTAATATCCCAATACCAATATATATCTCCCGATCCCTATTTTATTATCTTTGGTTATCCCTTTCTTAGTTTTAGTTATTTAGTACTTCATCCATTTCATAATACTCGTTACACTTTTTTATTATGGTAAGTTTCACATTACTTGCTACACTTTCTTTTTGGGCAATAAACTCTCTCTATCTCTCTCCTCTCACATGGGTCCCTTTTCTTTTTACTTTCTACCTATTTCTTCTCCGAAAATTGCCTAGGAATCCGTAAATTGAGAAGTGTAGCGAGTAATATGAAACGGAGGAAATAAATATTTTCTAGTTAGTAGTTTATTTACTTAATTGATATTATATTAAAAACAAGGTTTCTAAAACACTAAAAATAATTAAATAAATTCAATTCAATAATGTGGGATTAACCCTGACTTACCCAACTACATTGCTACATTGATAAACTCCAACAATTCGATTTGACATAAAAATGACTATTTTCTGATGACTGACCCATCTCGTCCCGCCACTGGGTAGCAGGTCTTAGAACAAGCACCACCACTGTCCACCTGATGTCCTGGCTCGTACTCCTCCCCCACATCCTATCCTTCAACGCGGGGTTGAGTTAGAGAGAGAGAAAGAGAAGAGGGGAGTTCTCGAATAACTGAGAAAGAAAGAAGTACGTCTAAGATTCTTAAATGGTCGGCCACGCCTATTTTTATAGATATGGCTAGCCGTATATAAAAAAAATTGTGTTAATATTTTGCTTGTACTTAATGTTTTGAATGCATATTAGTTTACTTATTAAGTTTGATGATTTTAAGAATTCACATATTTTCAATCTAGCATAATAAACTAAGTCTCACTATAATATGAGCTTATAGTTTTACTTTCCAAGATAAGTAACACCCATTAAGCTTATTACCAGTGATGGGTTTTGCTAAATTAAAGCACTAATATCACTTCTAATCTTAGGATAAATAAGGGTAGGTCTAATAAAGAGACTTACATGCTAATTTCGATAAGCTCATCAATATCAGTAAGTATTGAGGTAACTGTGATCGGTACTAACATTAAATATAACCTATCAACCAATAATAGTATTGGAAGCTATTAGCAATGGGGTTGCTTACCTAGTTAGAAACAAAATAATTAAGACAAGCCAAAGCATGCTTAAAACTTTGTGGTTTTGAGGATTTTCAATTATTTTATTCATATGGCCATGGTTAATAAATACAATTAGAACTTATTATGCATGAATGTTTTTCTATTCAAAAGTTACTTAAATCATGATAAATAGTTTTATTTATTGCATTTCTTTTCTATTGCAGTAATCATGTCTAGCAATAACTTAAACAATTTAACCTCCGCTCAATCCTTGAGAAGGATGAGCTGACTGGAACAAACTTCTTAGATTAGCAAAGGAACTGAGAATTGTTCTAATGCAAGAGAAAAAGGAGTTTGTCATTGATAATCCTTGAACTCTCTAAGGTTCCTACTTCCTACACATGCAGAGAAAAATGAACATAAGAAGCACTTTAATGCTTCATTGATGTCACTTGTATAATGCTAGCCAGTGGACACAAGGAGCCCGAACCCGCAAAAGCAATTCTTAAACTCTGATGCTTATAACATAATTCAAGAGTTGAAGAATCTTTTCTAGGTTTAAGCAAGAGTTGAGAGGTTTGAAACCTCTAAGACTATCTTCAATTCTACTCTTGAAAAAGCCAAGCTAGTGCGTCCTCATGTCCTGAAAATGATTGGATTATTCGACAAAATGGAGAGACTGGGATTTCCTTTTAGAAAGGAAATTGCAACTGACATGATTCTTCACTTCCTTCTCGGTGGTTATGAGCAATTCGAGCTCAATTTTTACATGAATGAAATAGAGAAAAGCTTGACAGAGTTGCATGACATGCTCAAGACAATTGAACCTAATGTAAAAGGAAAACACAAGACTGAGATACTAGTTGTTTAGGACATAAGGGCATGCATCGTTCCAAGACCGAACCGAAACCGGTTGGACCCGTGGGACCCGTGGATCGGAATTTGAAAATTCTGTGGACCAGGACCGAACCTCAGAATTTGTAATTTTTTTAAAAAATTAATCTTATTTTTTTTAATTAGATTTAAACATATTTATAAGTTTGATACATATAGATTTAATAATTCTAAAATCAATAATCGTAATGGCAATTTAGGTTTTACCTTTCTAACTTTTAAACTTTTTTTAGCCCATAAAATAAACTTTTTTTTACTAAGACACAACCTCCTGTCCACCAGTCCGAACCGAAAAATTTCGGGTTTGATCGGACTGGACTGGAAATCCGGAATCATAAAATTTTATCGATATGTGACCGGACCGAATTGTTCCAGTCTGGTTCGCTCTGGATTCTGGTCACAGTCCAAAAACTGCATACCCCTACTTGTTGTGCAAAAGAGACAAGAAAAACGCAAATGGGTCAGTTACAAAGGTAAATGGAAGACCTAGATAGTGACATCTCAAGCAAAGACTCAACCTCTTGTCCAAAAGCAAAAGCTTGTGAACCTCGCTTTTGATTTCCAATGCTTCTACTGCATTGGCAAAGGACATCGGAAGAGAATGTCACATATATCTTGAAGACAAGAACAGTTGCGTTGCTTCATCTTAGGTATTTATACTATAGAATGTAATTTTCCAATTTCTACTTCATGGGTATTAGATACCAGTTGTGATTCTTGCATTTATTCTAACGTACAAGGGATAAAAAGAAGTAGGAGCTTAGCAAAATGAAAAGTGGACATGTGCGTAGAAAATGGTGTCTGTGTTACTGGATTCGTCGGCACTTATAGTTTGGTTTTGCCTAATGGACTTGTTTTGGATTTGTAAAATTGTTATTTCGTATTATCAGTCACTAAGAAAATTTAGAAATGGTGCCTGGATGGCTGCATTAGTCGTAGGAAATGTTGTATTTATATGGAATAAATGTTTTTCTGGAAATGCGGATTCAGAAAATGATCTGGTTATGAAGGAGCTGAGTTGCAAGACTTTGGTTACGAAGGAGCTCAAAAAAGAGATCATAGCATTCCAAAAAGACCTCATTGTGGGATGAAGACTGTTACCTTAGTAACGTAGTGTGCTAGACTTAGACAAAGTGACAAACCAATCTATAAAATTAATAATAAAATGGCTAAACCAAATGATTTTAATCTATTTTCCGTTGACATCGTCGATTAGGCCACATTAACATTAAACGCATATAGAAACTCGAAAAGGAAGGTATTCTGGAATTTTTGACTTAGAGCCAATTGATAATTGTGAATCATGTATAATTGAAAAAATGACAAAATCATCATTCTCGGGAATGAATTAAAGAGCTAGTTACTTATTGAGTCTCATTCACACAGATGTTTGTGGACTAATGAGTTCAATAGCACGGGGAGGTTTTAGCTACTTCTTAACTTTCCCTGATGACTTCAGTAGATATGGCTATGTTTACTTGATGATGAGGCAAAAGATTCAAGGCACAAGTGTGAATCTTTTGATAAATTCAAAAATTTCAGAATGAAATATAAAATCAATTAGGCAAGACAATAAAATCACTATGATCGGATCGCGGTGGAAAATATTTGACCCGAGAATTTTGATGACTATCTGAAAGAGACAAAGAGTGCGTCATTCTTTCACAACTGACACTACTGGTAGATCTCAATGGAATGATGTATGTGAGAGAAGAAATGGAACCTTATTGGATATGGTTCCGTCAATGATGGGTCAAGCTGATTTAACTATAACCTTTTGGGGACAAGATGAGCAATAAATAACACATGAAATAACTGACTCCGTGAAAACTTTTGTTTCAAAGAAGAAGTTCAAGAAAATGCTACAAAAGTCTTAGAGACTACTGCTGAAGTTGTTCACGCCCCTCATTGGTCACAAAGGTACTTAAGTATCCTTATGACCGAGAACCATGAAATCATGCTTTTAAAAAGTAATGAACCTACAAGCTACAAACAAGCAATGAAGGGTCCAGACTCCGCAAAATGGCTTAAAGCCATGAAATTCGAGATACAATCAATGGGTTAAAATCAAGTTACTTGGTTGATTTACGCAATGACGGGATGCAAATGGGTCTTCAAGATGACAACAACTAGTAAACCTCAATAATGTCCACTAGACGCTAACTCCCAAGGTCATTGAAGAGAAACATCCTCCTCGGATTCTACTGAACAACTAATAATGAAGTCAAGTCCTTTGTTGACTTCTGACCCTGCTGCGAGGGTACCCTGAATTTAGTCATTAGACTGAAACTCGAAATAAGTGGAGGTCAAAAACTACACCAAATTAAATTGAAGAATCTCCCACAAGATGCATTTTTTAGGTGTGATGACACCTAAAGCCATCACAAGAAATTGGGGCGACTTAGATTGATGAAGTTCGCCCCACTTATGGATATGAAGATCCAACCTTACAATCCCAAACCTAGGAGAACGATGCACATATCTAAATAGAGAACCTCCTATCATCTTGACCAACACTCGAATTCCTAAAACAGCATAGCCAACTCCAGGACCATTGGCTCTATTCACCAGGTTTATAAATCTTTCTTTATCATAGGAAATCAAGAACCTTGCACTACCCACCGATAATTACTAAGGATCATCCAAGCACAACCATACACAAATAGGCAAGGGATATTGGATCTCAAAGAAACATACATTAAACAAACAGAAAAACCATCTTTAGATTCATAATACCACACTGCCTTAAACTAGAAAACTCAAATATGAATTGAAGAGGAAGAAACGGAGACACGACACCATCCCGGAGGGGGGGGGACACGACGCCACCACGGGGAAGGGAGGTGAGACACGACACCATCAAGGGGAGGGGGAAGGGAGACATGACAACTATAGAGGAAAGGGAGAAGAGACACGACACCACCAAAGGAGGGGGGAAGACTCGACTAGCGAATTAACACGACGCCGGGGACGCGGGAGGAAATGACACTGACGAAACCACGACGCTAAAGAAAAACGAACATGGCATTGGAGCGGGGGTCGACCAACAGGGAAGGGGAACGGGGAATGACGAACAGGGGAGGGGATGAACTCGATACAGGGGGATGAAATTAACCTAAGAATGAAAAAGAGGATCCATTGCAGGCTAGCCGACGATCCAGCGGGGTCGGGTGGCTTTTAGGGTTTTCTAGGGTTTGGGTTTTTGGGGAAGATGGGTACTTTTGAGAGAAATAAGATGGATTATGCCTGCCAGAAGGTTAATAATAGTTTAGACCACCAATGCCAACCAAGAAGTGACTAGCCTCAACCGAAAAGTCGAGAAAGGCGATTCGTTAGTACCCACAGGGCATCGAAGAGTAGAGTGAAGAAAAAGACTAGTTAGAATTGAAATCTAACGAAGAAAAAAAAGAAATAAAAAACAAAGAGTGGTCAAAATTTAAATCTGACAAAAGAGACGAGAGAAAAGACAAGGGAGAAGCTAGGAAGTTGAACATGGATCTCCATCGTCCTTGTATTTCTTCCATTATGAAATAAGTCAAAAATACTTCTAAAAAAAATCTCTAATATTTATTTATTTTAAAATGAAAGAAGTATAATTTAAGTCATTAACTTGACCGAGACATTCTCAGCCAAGCTTATATGATTTATTAGTGTAGGAACTAAAACCGCTAACAATATAAATTTAACTTATCTGGAAAACCGTGGCGTGATGAATTGAGTTTATTCCCTAAGGCCCAAGGCCCAAGGCCCGGACAGGGCGGGCGCGTGTGGTGACTCCACTCACCACATGCCCACTAAAAGTCCTTTTGTCACACAACTCAAAGGGTATAGAAAGTGTAATGTATATAAACCCCTTACACTACCTATTATTCTATCAATGTGGGACTCTTCACATTCTCTTTTGAAGCAACTCTAGAGTTTCCTTTACAAGCATTTATTATAAACTCCAACAATTAGTGATATTGTGGTGTTATGATTCATTTTATTGAAACAAAAACTTTGCCCTTAACATGGAGGTTCAAGCTCTAGCAAATTAAGTGTCAAAGCTTCTCCTTACATCCCTAGACTTGATAGTAAAAATAGAATACGCTCCCTAGTAGGAAAATAGACTGAAGGCATTCAACATTTGGCTATAAATTAGTAAGATCTCTTGTCATATCCTCCAGCTTTCTTCCTCAAATCCTCGACATGTTTGTCAACTTTTTCATGACTATCTTTACCTATGTCTCCACCTTCATCATAGTTGCCTAACACAGTGTCTTTAACCTTTTGGGTAGTCTCCTTAACAGTTCCAAATGTCTGTTCCATCCCTTCCGCTAGTCTTGCGCCCACATCGAAGGCAGTTTCAACAGCACCCTTTGTTCCTTTCTTCGCTTTATCTGCAACATAATGCGACGCTTGTTCGGTCATACTCTCATCTTCTTTGTTGTTCTTGTGGTAAGATTTATCGTCGTCCTCAGTCATTATAGGCTTTGTTACATTAGGCTCGGGTCTTGCAAATGGTATGTCTACTTTGTTGCTATGAATGTTCTGGTGTCATATATACATATATAAACTCGCATTAGCTTTTGATCAAAAGTAATGAAAGATACACATATACTACGTTCTAGTAAAATTTAGATCCGGCAAACTAATTAAAGGATCATTTAATTTGGAAAAAACTGAAATTCGAGAGATATGATCACCCATTATGCTCCTGCACTCCTTCCACTCAATGCAGTTAAGTCAAGACATGTCATTTGTTTTTTCATGATTTCCATATATAATCTCCATTATATGGCTTTAATCACTAGATCATTAATATCGTTAATTACAGATAATGAGTGAATGTTTTCTTTGTCAAAAACCACCTTATAAAACATGAAATTTATGAGAAATCACCTTGTATAATTTTTTTGAGGAAGCAAACCTTAAACAAAATAGGTTTTGCGAGAAGTGAACAAACCTTATGCGAATTCCGATTATTGAACCAAAATTCCGGCATTCACCATAAGCAACACACTAGACCTTTTAAATCCAACAAAATCCATGACATGGTTAATGCCGGAACCTTAATCCATCACATGGTAAATGCCGGAACCGTAATCCATCACATGGTAAACACCGGAACCTCAGTTTAATAATCGAAATCTGAAATAAGGGTTCTTGAAAAAAATTGTTTTAAAGTTTGTTTTTACAAAAAATTTATATGAGACGGTTTCTGGCAAATTTCATGTTTTATAAGGTGATTTTGGAAAATAAAATCCTAAAATTTGATATAATAATCCTTGATTACTCGCTAGATAATTAATATGGTTAATTACCTAAATAAGGGAGATATTATAAAAAATTGATATCATAATCGACACAACACCAACAAAGTACCACAAAATATTTTTCATTTATCTACATATATCACTATTATACAAAGGAATATATAAAGAAAGGGGAGTTATAATGTCTTCAAATGAAGAGACTGTTTTACCCTTTCCCATACATACTCATAAAAATATTCACAAAAAATAAACATAAAATCAAAGTGTCCACTTTTTTCACAATTTATGAAGTAGTGTACATAATTCGAAAAATTAACTAAAAAATTATAATATTAAAAATTATAAATAAATTCAATAAAATTTCTATTTTATTTATAGAATTTAACTTTGAAGAGTAAAAAAAATAAAAATAGTGAGAAACTTAAGTGAAGACTAAACCAATCAAATTTTGTAACTAAAAATAATTATACTTCGTATTTAAATTTTGACTCTTACTTATGTCGAAAGAAATAAATATCTATCTTGAAAAAAATCCAAACACACATGCGTGCCGAAAATACTAATATACATATATATATATATATATATATATATATATATATATATAAAGTTACTAATAACATGACTTGTTAATGATTAGTACAAATAGTAGACGAATAGATCTTTAGCATCATAAGCAACCAAAAAAAACAAAAAAATATTAGAAGTTAGCTCAAGTGAGTAGAACACTCTCCCTTGGTTCCTGAGATCATGAGTTTCATCCTTACCTTCAGCATTATGTTGGAGTATTTTTTTAACATGTTATATATGTCTTACCAGCTAATATATTGGTGTTTCCTACAAACTAGTAGTCTTATAGGGGTTAGTCCTTGGGCTGATTTAATTTTTCTAATAATAAAAAAAAAGCAACAAGAAAAAGTAATTTCCGAAATTACTTGCCTGGTCATTGCGATTAATAGACGAGAAACGGGTAGCCCTAAGCATGTTACTGGTGTTATTTTGAAAGCCAGCCTTGGATGCATGGAGGATACTTCTTGCAGAGGAACTATTCCAAAACTTCATCATGTATCGTTAAATCGATAAAGTTATCAACTTTTCCTACACTAGGAGTAAAGTCATGATTTTTCTACATTTAAGTGCTGAAAAATTTGGAGACACAAAGAAGGAAGTGGCATGCATGTCAGTATGTCACAAGCTTGTAGCATGACACGTAAATGCTGTTAGACGTGTCTTAAAATTGTGGGTTTTGATGTCTTGTGGCACATCAACAATTTCAGTGAGGCTTCTACTCTAGAATTTAATTATAATTTCTTTTAGAAATAAGACAGAACAAAAATTTCAACAATTTCAGTGAGGCTTCTACTCTAGAATTTAATTATAATTCTTTTTAGAAATAAGACAGAACAAAAATTTCAACGCAAACCTAATGACAATTAATAAGGCTAATGAAGTTCTATTAAAAGAATAAGGCAAATGAAGTTAATGAATGCTGCCCGGGATGCTCGTATGGCGGAAGCAGCCGCAGCTCGTTATGGTGTAATGGTAGCTCGAAGATTTGGGTTCACAAATGTGTGTTTGGAAGGGGATGCGTTATCCATCATCTCTATTCTTTGTAGCAAACACATGGGTTTTGCTCCTATCTATTCTCTATTCTCGGACTACTCATTCTTAGTGAAGCTTTTAATGCTTTTTCGTGTTGTCAGGTTAGGAGAGCGGGAAACACCGTTACACATCTAATGACTAGGTGGAATGTGAATGTTAATGTTGATGCTGAGGTAGTTTGTACAAACTCCTTTCTCCAAAGTATCACAACTTTGGCGTAAATGAATTTGATTATAAAACGGTTTCTCGCGTTTCCTCTTTAAAAAAAATTCAGGAAAGAGATCTCTTAAAAAAATCATAAAAGAGAAAAGATAATTCACCGTGAGTTTAGGTAAGATGGTTATCTTGTTAAATATGGGCCTGGGTCACGTCCATTATAAGGAGAGAAAATCCCCTTTATAAGATTAAGCAGGTTTCACCTTGAAATCGTATGGCAATAAGGGTAGTAGCCTCTTTGTATTATCAAGTGAAGTCACCTCTCTTCATTTATCCATGTGGGATACTAATCTAATATGGGTCTGAGCCGGCCCATTATAAGGAGAGAGAATCCACTTTACAAGACTAAGGAGCGAGTTTCCTCCTTAAAATGAATTGGTAATAAGGGGAGTAGTCCCTTTACATTATCAAGTGATGCCCACCTTCTTTGTTTATCCATTTGAGATACTAAGCTGATGGTCGAGGGCTCAAAAATGTGTTATACTCTTACATAGTACTTCTTCCGTTTTCATTTTAATTCTACCATTTTACTCTTGAAATGATTTATAAATTTTATTTTTATTATCATTTTATATTATTTACATATAAGAAAAATTATAATCATGTGAGATTTTTTGAATTCCATTCAAACAACTTTTTATAATTTTGCTTATACCTTTTTCAAGGGACTTTTTGCTTATACCTAATTATACATGTGATTAATAAAGTTGTGCGGTGTCAAACGTACAAAGAGCAAATACTAGAAAAAAAAGAGGAGAGAGTAATTCATGAGAGCCAATAATGTTGTAAAAATCATACCAGGGTGTAACACCCCAGAACTTTGGTTCTAAAACTTTATAAAATATTCACTTTTCATTAAAATATCTGACCAAACCTTTAGGGTGTTACCGCCGCATCTATTGTTCAAAATAAATGCAAGGCTAATTATTAGAAATAAAAATTTTACTCACAAACCAAAGTATCAAAATAAACCAAACTAAGTTGTCTACTTTATACCAAAACAAAACTAAACAATCTCAAATGACAGTACTGTAGTGTTTATTAAACTATGTGAACTTAAAAACTATAAATTCACTCATTCCTGCAACGTAGTCCCTTTCACCAACCTGCACAATATAAATAGGAAAAGAGCAAAGAAAAACAAAAATACAAAAATTAGTGAAAGCTAAGTAATTACAACTCCATCCCGTAAAATAATAATAATAATAGTTATATTTTAAAAATAATTTTTATAGCATAATACAGACAAATATAACGTAATATAGACAAGTATAACATAATACAGACAAGTATATAATATGATTAACCATTTCAATTATCCAAGTTTATATGAGTCATACACAACAATTTTATTTATTAGAAGGGAATTGAACGTCAGTAGGCCGGGACTAATCCCAGTAACCACCTACTTCAACATGGGTCGTACCCAGATAATAAGAGTAATGGCCAATATCGTTTTGCAGAACGTCCCTAGTGTGCACACCCTTACTAATCTAATGGGTATCCGCAATGCGCACCAATAGTATTAGGAGGAAGACAATAAAGAGTTGTAACTAATAAAATCAAATACTGTTCATCACCTATGGAGGATCCAAGTCCACAGGATAATTCCCTCAATAATATTTCCACTTTACGTGATTAATCGATTTTAAAAGTTGTGACACACCAAACATCACATTAACATTAACAGGAACATCTTCAGTTCAATAAATATTTTTCACAACTTAACCACTTTATAGAATTATAATAATCAACGTCCATAATTCATAATAACCAATGCGTCCATCATTAGAACCTCATAAAGTCACAATACCAACTTATAGAACCGTTTGAAGCCTCAATAACTCACTAGTTGTACCCGTTAAGTTATATTGCCAACATTAATATAATTTTGAACATGGTGATTACATATGTACATTATATTCCAAAAGTAATAACAAAACACCTGTAGATACATATGTATTTTACGTAGGAATAATAGGTACTATAAATATAATAATAATAATTCTAGTCATAACAAGTAATAATACTATTTATGCCACATAATATACATCTAATATAAACATAGAATCACATAACCACATGTATTACACATAGCACATACAATTTCTAACGGGATTCTAGTTGTTGATGGACATTGTGAATTACCTCGAACGCGTCCCAAATATAGCAATATCAACTAAAAGTCGCCTTCTACGAAATATCCATCTACAACAAATAATATTACCTTTTTTTTTTTTTTTTGAGGGGAAAAGCCAAACTTATATTAATTCAAAACCAAATTGTCAACAAGAACATAAGGAGCCACCTCCACCGGATAATGGTTCTCCCAAACTTGTTCGACACCGAAAGGAAATAGTTTGGCTAAATGATGAGCTACGAAATTCCCATCTCTCTTTACATGAGACCAAGAGAGAGAGCTAAAGGAACTACATAAAGAAAAGATATCATGAAGAACAAGATCTAAATCAGAGAGAAAAAGAGCACTTTTTGAGAGCCGGTTGATAACAACTTGACAATCCGATTCCACTATAATCTCTTGGAGCCCATAGCGTTTACCCAACTTCAAACCCAAAGCTATTGCTTTGGCCTCCGCAACTTCAGGGGCCCAGAACGCTTTGATGCGTCTTGTGGCAGCAAACAGAACCTGCCCAGTCGAACCACGAGCTACCACACCTAAGCCAATCCATCCCTCGACAGAAAGGGAGGCATCAACATTAAGTTTAACTATACCATGAGGGGGAGGACACCACGTCTTTGACAGGGTTGAAGCTGACCTGGAAGGCAGGGTGTGGTAAATACGCGACGCATATTTATCATGATCTTCGGTCAATCTTTTAACTCGGTTCACTAACACTTGCAGTGGAGTAGTGTGATTATCAAACACCTTCCTATTTCTTTCGCCCCATATTACCCACGCAAGGAACATACCAGTCTTCCTCACCTTTGGGTCAACTTGCTGCCACGACACCAATAAATCACACATGGGCACATCCATAGCATTAGTGCACATAACTTCACAGCCAATTCATCCCATAAATCCTTGACTCTTTGGCACCCAAAAATAGCGTGAGCCATAGTTTCAGCTTCACCGCAACCCACGGGCAGTCAGCTTCTTCAATAAAATGTCGATATTTCAGAAGATCACGAACCGGAGCGAGTTGGAGCATAATCGCCATAGGAAATGGCGCACCTTTGGGCTGGTCTCCGAACCCCAAATATTCACCCAAGCTTGATGAAAATTGTCTAGATTTCCTCCCTTCCCGAGCATATACGCGGTCTTCACTGAATAGTCACCATTTTTCGTGAGGGCCCATGTAAGTTCATCTTGGAGCACAGTAGAGCTTAGGGGGATAGCTAAAATGCCTCGCACATCATGTTCATTAAAAGAAGATTCTATTAACGGAACATTCCATTCCATCGTGTCAACATCTACTAGGTCACTGACTTGGTGAAGCCCTGCTATGCGCCACTAGTAATGAACCTGCCATTATCTCCCGCAATCCAAGGCGCCTCCCATATATCAATCAAAGAGCCACTGCCAACCCTCCATAAACACCCTTCTTTTATAAGAGCTTTAGAGCTCCAAATGCTTTTCCAAGAGAAACTACATGAGTGACCTAAGGGAGCATCAAAAAAATCACAGTTGGGAAAATATTTAGCTTTCATGACACGCCCGAAAAGAGAGTGAGGGGAACGAGTTAAACGCCACGCTTGCCTCCCTAGAAGCGCATCATTAAAAACATTTAGATCTTTAAATCCCATTCCACCAAAGCACTTTAGAGTGCACATTGTATCCCAATTTTTCCAATGAACTTTCCTATGAGAAACCGAACTCCCCCACCAAAATCGCCCCATAGCTGAATGGATCTTCTGAATTATCGAAACTGGGATTTTATAAACCCCCATAAGATAAGTGGGAATCGCTTGAATAACCGACTTAAGAAGAACTTCTTTACCGGCTCTCGATAAAAATTTTTCCTTCCATCCTTGGAGTTTCTTCCAAATTCTATCCAGGAGAGAATTGAAGATAACAGTCTTCGATCTTCCTACAATAGAGGGGATACCAAGATATTTCTCGTGCTTGTCCACCTGATGCATGTTCAAAATACCCATAAGAGCTGCTTTTTGATCAACACTAACACCCTTGCTGAAAGAGACTTCCGACTTTTCATAATTAATTTTCTGTCCGGATGCTACTTCATACTTGTTGAGAATATCAACTATCACTTCGCATTCCTGTCGGGTGGCTCGAGTAAAGAGAAGGCTGTCATCAGCAAACAACAAATGAGATATCTCTGGGCCACTGCGGCTAGCCTTCACACCATGGATTAACTTCTCCTGCTTCTTACTCTGTATCATTTTAGAAAATGCATCAGCAATCAAAATGAATAAATAAGGAGATAGAGGGTCCCCCTGGCGAAGGCCGCGATCTGGAATCAAGGATCCATAGACACCACCGTTGATGATGAAAGAATAGGAGACAGAAGAGACACAATCCATAACCAGATTAACCCAGCGCCCATCAAAACCCATAGTTAACAGAAGCTTCCTCAAAAAGCCCCATTCAACTCTATCGTAAGCTTTGCTCATATCAAGCTTATAGCAATAGTACCTCTTTGGCTCTTGAGACGATGCTTCATAGAGTGGAAAATTTCCATAGCTATTAGAGCATTATCAGTAATCAACCGACCTGGGACAAATGCACTCTGATTTTCAGTAACAATATCAGGTAGGAACTCCTTCAACCTGAGTACAATAGCTTTAGAGACAAGCTTATAGAGAACATTACAGAGAGCAATAGGGCGATATTCAGATGCTAAGATAGGCTCTTTCACCTTGGGAATCAAGGCAATATTAGTGTTGTTAATACTAGCAGGAGAGGAATAGCCATGTAAAATGTTACTCACAAAGCTAGTCACATCATCACCAACAATATGCCAAAACCTTTGATAAAAAATAGCATGCATACCATCTGGCCCAGGAGCTTTGCAAGGGTGCATTTGATTAAGAGCTGCAAAAATTTCATCCTTAGAGAAAGGACGAAGAAGTGACTGATTACAGACATCAGAAACAATAGGAGTAACATATTGCAGAACTTCTTGAATGCTTACATCAGAAGGGTGAGAAGAGGTGAAAATTTTACTGAAATAGTGGGCAAAAACATTTTCAATGTCATCAATATTGTCACGCCAAACTCCCTGGTCATCACAAAGACCGTTAACATAATTTCGTTTCCTCCGTTGGGAAGCTTTGTGATGAAAATACGCTGTATTTTTGTCACCATCACGAACTTCCGAAACTCTAGATCGTAAGTGCCAGTAGGCCTCATATTTCTCATTCAGGTCATCCAACGTTTTTTCAAGCATAGTACACCGCGCACAAGTGTCATCAGTTATGGGACAATTTTGAGCCTCCTTCAGAGCTTTCTCAACTTTTTTTATCTTATCCCCTAGCTTGTTAAAGGTTTGTGCACTCCACATTTTTAATTCCCCCGCTAGAGCTGCCAGCCGTGTGGCTAAATTATCTCCCACAGAATTGGCCCACGATGTACGGACAGTGGCTTCACAAGTATCATCTAGCAACCAGCTTGTTTCGAAACGGAACCCCTTCTTTTTTCTCCCAACACTTTCATACTTCTTAACCCGAGTCATGATGGCACAGTGATCAGATTTGTAGCGAATAAGATGTTGAACATACATGTCAGGAAAAATAGAGAGCCATGAAGTGGAGCAAAGAAAGCGGTCAAGACGCTCTCTAATACGAGTTGAGGCAGTAAGTCCACGTTCCCATGTATACCATGAGCCCGAGTAACCGAGGTCACGAAGGGAGCAGTCATCAACAACACTACGGAACCCAGTGATTTCATGTCGAGTTCGATCCACACCACCCTCTTTTTCATCATAGCTAAGTATCTCATTAAAATCACCTCCAAAAATGATGGGGAGAGGTGATTCTTCACACAAGTGGCGAATAAGAGTCCAAGTTTTATGCTTCTCCTCTTCCTTAGGCCAACCATACACACCTACAAATCTCCAAGACTTGTCACCATTTTCAATGTCACCACTAATGTGGTTTCGGGAGTAAGACGTCAAAGAAAATTTTAGATTCTCCTTCCAATACAAGCAGAGCCCCCCCGAGTTACCCCTACTTGCAACACCAAATGCGTTTTCGAACCCCAAACGACTTTTGAGCTTCTCCACTTCACCTTTATTAATCATAGTTTCACATAAAAAGAGTAAATCCGGACCATGGCTAGAGCTCCAACGTTGGAGTTGACGAACTGACCGAGGGTTAGCCATCCCTCGACAGTTCCAGCACATAATACTCATAATGAGTGGCGGGGTTGGTCGTCACCAACCTCCGCCGAAAAAAGGGAACCACAATCTTGAGGTGAGCTCAGCTTTGTACGCTTCGTTGCACCCTCAGGTACTCCAGTTTCCACATTGTAAAATTCTTCTTGGGCACGTTTGTGGGAGACATCACAATGGTCCATATCCATACCTTGTGCTTGGCCTTTATCCTCCATACTCCCTCTAGCAAGCCTTTTCCAAGTACGAGATTTTTTATCAACAGTTTCCTAAAGTTAGTCACTTGATATAATATTCCGAAAAATAATTTAACCAAAATTTACAAGCTTAATATTAACCAAAATCCGAAAACAGAAAAGAAGAATTGATAATAATAAAATCTCTACTAAAACACGTGACATGTCACCATGAAAAGGAAAATTTGTATATGGTTAATGGTTTTGCTGTGTGACAGAACACACTGGCACCTACTTCCATTCTACCACTATACTAATACACCTTTTCCTTTCTTTTTTTTTTGTATTAAAAACTTTTAAAGCTTGACAAGATGTTTTTTTTTAAGAACTGCTGCACGCAGCAACAAGAAGTAGGAGGAAGAAAGGTCAAAGGAAAGAAGAAAGGAAAGAAGAAAGAGAAATAAGAAAGAAGAAGAAGAAGACCGACGCCGGACTCCGGCCAAGTCGTCGGGTTTTAAAAGTTTTTTTTTTTTCCTGTTGAAACCTTCGAAACACAACAATGGTGTTTTTAGAACTGAAGTTTAAAACTTACCAAAAAGATGAAGAAAGTGTATTACGTGAGAATTTTTGGGTGTTTAGGGTATATATATGTGTGTAAATCTAGGGTTTTCACTAAAAGATAAGTAATTAAAAAAATTTCAGAATTTTCTTTTCTCTCTATCTTTCTTTTTTGAACGAAAAAAAAATCTGATTTAAAAAAAATATTCTGATTTTGAAATTTTTTTTTAGAGATAAAAATTTGATTTCATAAATAATAAAAAAACAGTTACATAAAAAATCTGATTTATTATGATTTTTTTTATTTTTCAGAATTTTATATTTATAAAATCTTATTATAACAAAATAAATTTTATAATAATAGTTAAAAAAATTTGGGATATTACACAGGGTCAGTTCCAGGCCAAATTGACACCATAATTCACAAGCAAAAGTACCGCCAGATACAAGGAATAGCATTATCATTTTTGTTTTGGAGCGTTAAGTTTCGTTTTGCATTTTTTTTTGAATTTATTATAAGATTTTTTGTCCATAACTGCCTTTATTTGGGACTTTTTTGTGAAAAACTGCCATATGAATTTTTTTGCACACAACTGCCACTAAAAGGACTTCCGGTTGTTGACTGCTGCCAAAAAAGGTTTTCAGGCGTTGACTTGTGATTTCTGGCAACTTAAAATCATGTGCTTGTCACGTGTTTCATTTTTTACATTTTATAGACCCAAGACTCAAGTTCTTCACTCTTTCTCTCTCTTCTCTCACTCTATCTCTTTTCTGTCCTATAATTTGGGTAGTAGAATTGAAGCCTCCCAACAGCGAATTCTCCTCTGATTCCTCTTATAATCTTTCGATCTTAGATGCCTATACCTTGTTTACTCATCCATTTTGGTGGGGTTTTATATTTTGTAGTTGTTTTGCATCATTCCATCTATTTTGGTGGTTAATTCTAAAGAATTGGTCTTTGATGGATGTTTTTTTTTTAAAAATTTTTTGGTGCAGAAAATGTCTACTGGGAGTGAAATTGGTGGAGCAATTGAACCACAAACTGGAATGTGCTACTGTGGGATCAAAGTTGGTGAATTTGTATCTTGGACCGAGAAGAACCCTGGAAGGAGGTTCAATAGGTGCAAATTATATTCTAGAAGAAGGGGGGATGGTTTGGGATGCAGGTATTGGAGATGGATTTATGAAGGAATTATTGATTGGCAAAGGAATGTGGCCAATCAACTCATTGCTGAGAATAAGGCGTTGAAGACAGAGCTTAGGGCATTGAAGGGCAAATTGGAAGAAGGGGATATTAGAGCAAAATCAACATCCCGGGTTGAGGAATTAACTGATGAGCTCAAAATCAAGCTGAAGAGGGGGAAATTAGAGCATGGTGTAGGTCGTTTTAGTGTCAAATTTTATAGTCTTGTAGTTGTTGTAGTTGCTATTGTTTTTGCCAAGTTTCTTGGTTAGTATTAATGTTGTAGGGTTCACGTCAATGTAACCTTAGTTGTAGGGTTTATGTCACACTAGTAGAAAAAGCATGATTTGCGTCCCCGTATTTGCGTCGCATATACACGGACATGACGCAAAACACATATTTGCGTCGCATGACAGACAGTGTATGACGCAAAACAACAAAAACAATACCCAGACACGCCTAATATGCGTCGCATGGTACGTATGTGCGACGCATATTAGGGTTTTGCGTCGCATGTTAGGAGTGTGCGACGCACAATTCTGCGTCCAGGGAAGCTGAGCGAGACTAATCTGCGTCGGACTAGCGCGTGGGTACGACGCAAAATGTCTTTGGCCCACTATCTCAATATTATTTCCCAACGGCCTTTTTTTTTCGAGCCCTAACTTTGAATCAACTGCTGCTCTACTCTCTCTCTCTCTCTCCTGCGACACCCTCGTTCATACTCTCGTCCTCACTATCGCCGGCGGCCGGCGCTTCTCCCAACGGCATTATCTTGTCGGCAAAAAAAACTCTCTCTCTTCTCTCACTCTCGGTGCTTCTCCGCAGTCGTCCTTACTCTCGCCGGTGCTGCACAACCACCCACAGTCGCTTCTTGGTTTCTTTCCCCAACCTACAACAGGTTTTTTCTTCTTCCTTTACCCTATTAGACAATGTCCTTACTCTCGCTGGTGCTGCACCTGTTTGTAGAATGTGCGAATTTTAGTCTTGCTCAATTTTTTTTTTAATTTCAGTTGCATGTCGTGTTTTTTTGCCACGGACTGACTTGCCGCCGTCGGTCCCGCCGCCGGCAATAAGCGCGCTCATCAGGTATGTCTCAAATTCTTAACTCTTCTTTTGTCCTTCAAATTTCATATTTCAATTTAGCGTTTGCAAATTGTGAAATTAGTTGTATTTAGAATTTTAGTTTTAGTTGTTAAACTAATTGTATATAAAAGATGACTGATTTTTTTTTTAATTTAAGTTAGCTAAGTTTGAAGCTGATTTTACCAGTTCCTGATTACATGTTTACTATTGTAGTTTAATTGAGAATATAAGTTTAGTGTCTAAGAAGTCTATTTGATGATTTGAATACAATTGCATAGCTAAATAGAGCATGCTATGAAATATAAATTGAACTTCTATTAGTTGACAATTGACACTTGATTGTAGTTATAATGCTGAATTATTTTAGTTGCTGACTTGCTGTGAATTAATTTATGCCTAGTAAGTAGTTTAATTGATATCTTCTTTTCTGATTTTTTGATTTTTCTATTGAACAGTCCATCTTCAACCTCCCATTAGTGTTATAGCAATTGTAAAGCTGTGCGAAAATTGAACAATTTGACGAGCAAATTCTAGAAATTTCAGTAATTTCTGCCTTATCAATGCAAGCTTGGTATTTTGGGTATGGAAAATGTGTAGTATGTTAGATAATGTATTGCAATCTAATGAATGACATGAAAATTTCCGCCTTATCTTATTGTGGTGTTATTGAAGCTTCACATTTCGCAATATCATTTTGCAACATCTAATGAATTAAGCACAACATAAGACACACACAGTAGCTAATCAAAACAGAATTTACATTGATACCAAAAGTTACAATATTTGCACAATTCATCCTACTTGCCAAGTAAGGAATAATTCATCTTACTTGCCTACAAAGGCAAATTTAAGTACAAAAAAGCAAAAAAAAAAGGAATTGGGACAAAATCCTTTTACATGAGCAAACTAATTTAAGATGCAGCTTGATTGGGATGCTTGACTTTGCTGAGGTGGTTGAGAGTTAGGAACACTTGATTCTCCTGCCTTCCTCTTCATATTCTTTCTCTTTTATTGATTTTGTGTCACTGGGTCAGTGGACTTTGGCCTTCCTCCTTTGGGCTTGACATGTTTAGCTTGTGTTGGATTCTTGCACTTGGTCTTGTTATGGCCTACAAAACCACAATTTGAGCACTTGTTTTTCTTCACTTCCCTTGCCACCTTCCCCTATCCAGGCTCTTTTCTCCTTTTCTTAAGACTGGGCCTACCAGGCATGATTTTGATGGGTGGAGGACTGAGCTCAAGTTCTTGTGTTTTGTCCCATTGTTTCTGCCCAGGCATAGGATGGAAAGCATGTGCATATGTTGCCCTATATGCATCCACATGATAAGCCTCATGTATGTATTCTTCATAATTCAGTCTTTTCTTCTCTATGCATGCCAAAGCATGACAACATGGAATGCCTAACAAAATACACCTATAACACCCACATTTCCAGTTCCATAAATCAACCACAAAACTATCTCCCTCATAGTCCACCTCAAACTCCCACACATCATCCTGAGTCACATCACAATTCTAAACATACTCTTTGTGTTTCTTAACCATCTTCACCACTAAGGGCATTATTACACCCTGAAACTTTTTATGCCCCTCCCTTTTTTGACAACATCTTTTCATAACCCATCTCCTTATCCACTCCATCATTGTCAACACAGGTTTTGCCCTAGATTCTCTAATCACACTGTTGAAACTCTCACATCAGTTGTTAAGGAGCATACCTGATTTGCTTTTCATAGAAAAAAAGCATGCTTGGACCAACTAGATGCAGGGATTGCATTCAAGTATTTCCAAGCATCCTCATTCAACTTCTTGATAAATTCCATAGACTCATTGAACTTACTCTGCAACCAGCAAAAGGAATGCACAAGTTATAACACAAACACAACAACAAAGCAAATTATAACCAAAACAGAACCTAGTGTAAACATTTTACCTTTCTTGATGCACTAGCTGCTTTCCAAAATTCTTGCCTGTATATCTCACCAACAAATTGCCTCTTGAAGTTGGCCCAAATATGTCTGGAACAAAACCTAGTCTCAGCATTTGGGACAACAGCCTTGAAGGCATCAAGCTGACCCTACAACACACAACAAACCATATTAAAAAGCATAAAACAAGGGTATACAGGAGGGTATAAAACCATAACTAAGGATAGGTTTTGCCTTATGCCTGTCACTCATGTAGGTGACAGGTTCTTCCCTTTCAAGCATAAAGGTTATTGCATCTGCTACACTGGTAAGATCATTGACCACCAACTCTAAGAACCATGTCCAAGACTCTGTGTTCTCAACCTCCACAATGGCCCAGGCAACAACAAAAATGTTATTGTTTCCATCCTTACCAACTGTAGTGAGTAATATGCCAGGATATGGGCCCCTCAGATGGCAACCATCAAACCCCAAAATAGGCCTACAGCCTGCCATGAAGCCTTCCTTGCATGGTTGAAGGCAAATATACATTCTTTGAAACAGGGGTGGGGCCTATAAATGGATGCAACCTTCACAAATGCACTGGTGCCCACATTATATTGCCTAATTGTTGCTACATAATCCCATACTCTTTTATATTGCTCTTTTGCATCCCTATAAATCATGTAAAATGCCCTTTCCCTTGCATAATAACACTTATGATACTTCACTTCAACTCCAAGATCCCTCCTGCATTTCAACATAAATGCAAATAACTTCCATGTAGGGTTGTCCCTCCAGTCATCCAAATACCTCTCAGCAAGGTGCTCAGAGGTCACCTTCGTGTTATGAGTTTGAAAACCACAAGAATGTTTCAGGTCCATCGTTCTAATTTGGACATAATTCTTAGACACTAGCTGCTTACAGTGAACTCTAGACCCACACTTCCTAGTTGACTTACATGAACATTCAACAAATCTACCATTTTTCCATCACACTCACACCTCTTCCTATAATATGTTGTCAATCTCCTCACTCCATTATGTGTAGAGTAAAAGTCATAGCCCTCTAGTACATCATGCCATGGTAAAGCTTTTCTAAATATCCTATGGGAGGGGAATTTCATGCCAAGAAAGAGTTGAATTTTACCTTTGAAGTCAACCTCAGGATTGAACAACTTGTGACCATCATCCTCCTCATCATCAGAATTCTTAGGGCTGTGCAGCTCTTCCTTTGAGTCATCTAAAATCTCATCATCATCTATAATCAAATCATCTTCTAAAGCCTCTGAATTACCCTCTAATACTTCCAAAGATCTCCTTGTGTTAATTGATCCTAAACCACCCAAGCTTCTAGTAATTCTATCAATGATATCTGCATCAACATGCTCGGCAAAGAGGTCATCATCATCCCTGTCCCCAAAGTCAGCATCACTCAACTCAACATCACTGTCATCTTCATCACTATCCTCATCAGATGAAGCTATGTCAGAGAGTATTGGTTCCACTCTATGCCTAAGAGGTCTGGTTGAAGTTTCTGTTGAGGTTTGAGATCTGGTTTGTGTAGTGTTTTTGTTGACAGAGGTTTTTGGAGCAGTTTGGGGTGTTTTTTGTGAGGTTGAGTGTGTTTGAGTTGTTGAAGTTGCAATGTTTGGGGTTTGAGATCTAGTTTGTGTACTGTTCTTGTTGATAGAGGCTTTTGGAGCACTTTTTTGTGTTTTTTGTGATTTTTTTTTCTTTTCTGAAGCATCTTTCTTATTTAGGTCCAACCCTAGGTTTGTTAGTGGTCTCCTACTAATGGTAGCTGACTCAGCATTATTGTTCCCTAAGTTGGAATCTACCCCCACACCTCTCTCCTCATGGACCACATATAAGTGGTAAAAGCCATCACTTTCTGGAGATTCAAGAAATTCAGCAAGCTCCTTGTCACTCTTCATATCTTTCCTTCCAGCAAAAAGACTATACCCATGGCTCCTAAACCAAATCCTACCTGCATCTGGAAGCTGTAGGGCTTCAATTCTGCTGCCCAAATTGGAGGAGAGAGAAGAGAGAGAGAGTGAAAGAAGAGAGAGAAAGAGTGAAGAACTTGAGTCTTGAGTCCAAAAAACGTAAAAAATGAAACACGTGCCAAGCACGTGATTTTAAGTTGTCGAAAATCACAAGTCAACGCCTGAAAACTTTATTTGGCAGCAGTCAACAATCGAAAGTCCCTTTAGTGGCAGTTGTGTGCAAAAAAAATTTCATAAGGCAGTTTTTCACTAAAAAGTCCCAGGTAAAAGCAATTATGGACAAAAAATCCTTTATTATATACCATTTTTATTGCTTTTTACTCCTTCCGTCCCAAAATATAGTTCCCATTTCTCTTTTTTCATGGTAATTTATGCAAGTAAAATCTAAGAGGGATAGTAAAGATTTTTTTGTTTACTTAAATAAATGTTGTATGGAAAACGATGATTTTAGGAGAGAGAATGGAGAATAATTGGTCAAAGAGCATTAATTGTAACATTTTGGTTGAATAAACAAAGGAAAAAAAACAAAATTCAAGAAACAAGTAAATGACGGGACACGGTTTTTTTTAGACAAATTAAGGAAAAACGTGGAACTAAATATGAAAATGGGAACTATATTCTGGGACACTAGAAACAGAAATGGGAACTATACTTTGGGATGGAGGGAGTAATAGTTAACACTTTCACTTTTGATACTATTCATAAATTTTTCTTTGACTATCATTTGTGATTTATGGTTAGGAGAAAATATAATTATGTGGGGTCTTGTTTGATTCTTTTCGATATGTACTTTAAAAATATCGACTTTTTAGAAATACAAACTTAGAGATATAAAAGCTAAAAGTAGTACATCGACATGCGTGAAAAGTGTAAGTGTAACCATTATTTAGGAACGAAGGTAGTACAATAATCGAGAAGTCTTGCAGAAAATTGTCACAAGTTGTCTTAGTCTAAGATATGACTGAGATAGGTATCAGTTCAAACCTGACATTTATCATTTTAATCTAAACATCTACTCTGCTTAACCCAAGATATATTAATTAACTTAGGGCCTGTTGTATTCGGCATAAAACAACTGAACTGAACTGAACTGATTAGAGCTGAACTGAACTGCACTTATTGTAGCTGAACTGAATTGAATTGAATTGAATTGAATTATATTAAATGTAATAAATATATAAATAATATTTAAACAATAATAAAATGAATATTAAATAATAATTATAACGATATAATAATAAATAAGAATAATAATAATATAATAATAAAATAAAAAATAATATAATATTTTTGGATATTTTTAATATATAGTTATAAATATATAATATTAATAATCATAAACAAATAATAATAATAATTAATGATAATAATGATACTTAATAATAATTATTTTATATTATTTGTATTAATATATTAATACTTGCTGATGATATATAATAACAATAATATCTAAGAATTAAATTAATATTACTATTTTAATAATTAAATTTAAAAATAATGATTGGATTGGACCGCGAAAATTACATCATAAACCGTCTTGACGCGATTTGATTGGTTTATGGGCTGAAAAACGTGGGTTTATTTGTGCTTTGACCTAAACCATGTTCCTCCTAATAATAATAGTAATAATAATGAGTAAAGCTATAATAAACAAAATAATATATAGAAACAACAACAACGACAATAATAATAATAATAATAATAATAATAATAATAATAATAATAATAATAATAATAATAATAATAATTCTTAATAGTAATGATATAAAAATAAATAATAATAATAATAATAATAATATAATAAAATAATAATAATAATAATAAGAGTAATTAGTAAAATAAATTATACCAACGTAATAATAATATTTAACAAAATGGTTATAAAAGAATGGAGTTGAAGTGAACTGAACTGAACTGAACTCAACTGGACTGATTGGAGCTGAACTGAATTGAACTGAATGAACTGAAAATAAACTGGGGAGAATAGACCCTTAATCCGGTCGTGTGGGCCGGCCTCGCAAAAAGCCCGGTCCAGCCCGGCTCGAACCGTAAAATTGGTGGGTGGGTCGTGGGCCAGATTTCTTGAGCCCAGCCCACTAAAGCCCGCTACTAAAACCGCCCAGCCCTGACCACGAAACCGGTCCAGCCCAACCTATGAGCAGGACCAGCCCAGTCCAAGTTATTATTGAACCAAATTGTGTATATTTTAATCAAATTGCATATATTATAATTCAATAAAAAATTTAAATAATGAAATTAATCATTATTTTTAATAATCGTATATATTTTTATTCAATTTAAAGATTTTATATAACAATAATGAATAATTTCAATGATTAAATAATTTTGAAAAAAAAACCTCATGCCGGTCAACCAGCCCGATCCAGCCCACTAGACCCACGAACCGCCAGAACCGCTTTTCGAACCGTGAAAACCGATAACAAACCGGTGTGAGCCAAGATTTTTCAGCCTGTGGACCAGCCCACCCAACCCATGAATTTCACGGTCTGGTCCTGGACCGTGAAATCTCAACCCAGCCCGATACGGCCCACGGTCCGGCCCGCCCAGCCCGCACCACCAGTGGCCATCACTATCACGAAAGATGCTTTGATATATGATATATAGAGTAAGATCAATTATAGTATGAGTTAGGACCCAAGGAAATAAAATGTGAAGCTTAGTACAACTTGGAGATGGTTATAATTTCTTTCTATGTAACAACTAACTAAGCTAATAAGTACAATATTATGCTATGAGGTACTATTCCGAATTGTACAAATTAATACCTCATTTGTTCCCTAATGAATTTCTATTTCTCTTTTATACATTTATTAATGCACATTTTATATCAATATTATAATATCTTTAATTACTTATTAGTAAAAATTATAAAAGTTTGATTTCGTAATCTACACCCTGAGATGAATCAAACAAGATCTCACATGAATAATTATTTTCCTTACCTGTTAATTTTTTTTAAAGCTTTTCTTTACTTATAAGTCGTGCCAAGATTAGAAATGTAAAATTTATTATGAGACCAAACGAGTACTTTCTAAAAACTTTTGAATCAACTCTTTTTTCCTCTACTCTTTTTTTGGGTGTGCGTTCGTCTAACTTTCATAATCAAGCAAAAACGCACAAAAAAAGCATTACCAAATCTAAGAAAATAACATAATTATATAAGCTACAACAACTGAAATTATAATTCCTTCGTTTTAAAATTGTATTGTTTCTTTTTGACACTATTCATCAACCAACTTCATTAAGCTATTTTGTATTATTATATAAAAAAAACATAATCAAGCGGGATCTTGTTAGATTCATATCAATGCAAGGATTCCAAGTATCAATTTTTTAATTTTTTTTACTTATACACAATTAAAATAAATATTTAAAGAAGTGTTTTGACAAACATAAAAAATAAAAATGGTGCAATCTATAAATATAGAGGAAGTAGTTCAAGTAAAATCTAACCTATAAAATGTGAAATCAAAATGACAAAGGGATCAGATCCGAATGGTGAAATGAGGAGGTTGGTAATAAGTATAACTAATACTTTTACAATAAAAACAATAAGGCTCATGTTTCACTTTCTCTAATTCCAAATTCAAGTTACAAATATACTTCATCCGTTTCAAAATAGTTGCACCATTTGGCATTTGTTCAGTATTCATGAACCAACTTTAACAAGCCTTCTCTCATCATTATATAAGAAAAAATATAGTCAAGTGAGATCTTGTTAAATTCATCTCAATACGAGGATTTTAAATATCAACTTTTTATAATTTTACCTATACGCAATTAGAGATATTAACACTCGAAAAAACGTCTTGGCAAACGTGAAAAAGCAAATGGTGCAACTATTTTAAAACGGAGGAAGTATGTTGCAATTAAGGGTGAGTTTATCCATCAGACTCAAACCCAACCTTCAGACTGTGCCACATCAGCTTTCCACTAATTTTTACCTATTTTTTATTCTTCAGACTCACTCCAGACTCATTCCAGTTTTACACTTTATCCTTTAGACTCTCACTAGACTCTCTACCAAAAATTTAACATATTATTCTATATTTAATCTATTATATTTTGCTATCTATACTGTTCATTACTTAATATGACGATAATATATAGTTCGAATATTTATCGACTATTATATTATTAAAATTACAATTTGGAGAGAAAGAGAAAATTGATATAAGAAAATTCAGAAGAATGAAAATAAATTATACATACAAATGGCTATTAATAGCAGTTTCACATAATAGTAGATAGTAGATACAATAATAGTAGAGTAGTAGTGTCATATTAACTTTATCCTTTGCCTTATTTTCTCACTCGTTCCCTCCCCAAATTGCATGTGTCTTGTGCCTTTTATTACAATTTTACCCCTTAATTTGCAGATAGCTGAATTTGGACTTTTTTCTTGCTCGTTGGAGGATGAAAGAACGAGGGAGGTGGATTTGATTTCTTTTCTTTTGCTTCCGGATTGAATTATCACATATGATTTTTTTTGACAACGTTGTAAACGTACCATAAAACATAAAGCAGCTAAAACCAACTAAAGCATAAAAGTACTAAAAACGAGCCAAGGTAACCTGCAACCTTAGTGGATTGAGAAGGGGAAGCTCATATTCCTAGAGGCCCTGGCCAGGTCATGAGCTACCCCTACCTCTTCTCTGGCGACTCTAATAATCCGACAACCATAGAGAGAAGTAGCCAAATGCCTGATATCCGCAAGCGTGTGAGAAAGGCAATTATCACTGGAGCGGGTGGTCGTCAAGAGATTGATAAGCATTTCCGAATCCGTATAGACCAGGACATTTTCAAAAGCATTAGTATGAGCCCACAGAAGACCAAGACGACAGGCATGTGCTTCGATTTGTAAGGCTGAGCGGCCCTCATAACCTGAGTCCCGGAAACTTGATATTCCGAAAGAGGGACATCGGCCACCCAGGCAGCTACGCCATTGTGAGAATCCGTGTCCCAAGAGCCATCACTACAAATTAGAAGCGTATGGTGAGCCTGATTAAAAAGACCAAACGTTACCATCTTAAACCCCGGAGGTTGACCACCCAGAAGATCGGTAGGCGTGCTTATAGCAGTAGAAAACACGAGTTGCTGATTTTGTCCTTCCTGAAAGAAGGCACGGAAGGCCTCCAAGGTAGCACGTGAGGCATTAAAAATATGAGCATTCCTAGTCTTCCAAATAGCCCACAAAATCCCGATGAACACTGGCAAGGTATGACCCTGCAAACCTTGCGTACCCGCGAAATGCAGGACATGGTGTACGAGCCAGCTTTTGAAGTCCATAGCCGCATCTGGGTGCGTAAGGGGAACAAGAGGACAAAGATTGAGGTCCCAAGCTTCTACCGCCAGCGGACAAAACCGAAATAGGTGTTGAGGATCCTCACGATCCTCCAAGCAAATAGGGCAGTTTGCCGAGGCAGTAAGGCCGCGATTTTCAAGATTATCCGTGGTAGCGAGGCTATTCTGCCATAATTTCCAAAGAAAAAGTTTCCATTTAGGCATGATGTTCAGACGCCAGATAGTTCGAAAAAACCGCTCCTTATCGTCTGTCATGCTATACATTTCATTTTGCTGAAGGTGTAACGCTATTACATAACCTGTTTTGGTGGAATACTCCCCGGAGCCATAATCCCATTGCTTTGTGGAAGAGTTAATAAGGTCCGCCACTGAAAGGGAAGCGGCCTCACGGAGAGAAACATGGTCTCGTGGAACCGGAGTGTTGCCATGAACCCATTTGTCTGACGCAGCCCGAATGTGCCGCCCGTCTCCCACTTTCTAGACACTATGAGATAGAAGTGTTTGGCTAGCTTTGAGCAGCCCAAGAAGCACACCCCTGTCATCTAGTGGAATGCTGAGTAGAGAATTTATACCGAGAATACATTTGCGAAAGAAGAAGTGGGGAGTGTTCTGGATACGCCAAACTTGCTTCATCAAAAGGGCCTGATTTAATGCCCCGATACTCCGGATGCCAAGACCCCCGAGACCCTTAGGATGATGAGGGGTAGCTTTTTTCCGCCAGTGTATACCCGTAGCATGACCATTAGCCCAAAAAAACCTAGCTAACATGCTATCAATTTTATTTGCAATGGTAGAAGGAATTTTGAAGACCGAGAGGTGATGCACCAGTGAGGCAACCAGAAATGAGTTAATGATAATCAATTTGGCTGCTTGACTCAGATTACGCCCACGCCATTGTGCAGTCTTCGACGAGATCAGGTCCAAAAGAGGAGTAAAATGCTGGATCTTAGAATGTGAAATATAGAAAAAAGAATATATAATAGATAAAAGTTAAAATAATAGAAAATGACATTATAAGAAAAATGACACACACACACACACACATACACACACACACACACACACACACACACACACACACACACACACACACACACACACACAGATATATATATATGTATTTATCATCCTATGAGTTGCATATAGGGGTGGCAACGAGTCGAAAATAAGGCGAGTAGACCTCAATCGGCCCCATAATTCGTGACCGAAATTCCCGTTGACACCATCCATCATCCGTGAAGAATTCCGCCCATATTCGCCCCATTCATTAACCGCATATGGGGTGGGTGAGAAACTGGGTCCTAGAAAAGTATTTTGTAAACTTAATAGTTAAAAAATGTTAGTAAATGAAAATTTTGCCATTCACTAAAGCAAAGCCACTAAATATCAATTAATAATTCATAATACATGCCGAAAATGAGTTCTAATTAGAATATATATAATAGTATATTATATATATATACGCATATTATTATATGGATGGATGGGCCGGGGTGGGTGGCAGGTAGTGGGACAAAAAAATTTCTCCCATTTTCGACCCGTTATCCACTAATCACTATACCCACCACTGGTTTTCATCCATTCATCTGGCGAGTGGGTGAATAATAATCCATTCATCCATGGATAAATGCAGTCTAGTTTATAACATCAGTTGCCGCGTGATTTCTGTCGTCCATTCAATTAAATTAATAATTTCCCTGTTGAAAAATAATTTCATCGTTTCATGTTTTCACATTTGCCGATGCATGATTCAAGTTAAAAAAATTTAAAAAGTTAATACTAATAATATATACATTTATATGACTATGTTTTTCCTAAAGTATAAATCATCAAAGACAATTAAAGTGTAAATGTATGTGAATAATAAACGCTATGTAAATGGTGCAAATATTTCTAAATGGAGCAAATACCATTTTAGAAAATGTATTTAATGCTTATAGAAGGGTTCCATTTGTGATTGTAGAAACCGTAATATGCACTTACAAATTAATAAAGAGTTAATTTTCTTTTATGCGATTTTCCTTCCCTCTTTTTTTTTTTCTTTCGGTGCAAGATACTATTGTGCAACGTAGCCATGGCAAGAAAAGTTGGAGGTCAAGGGAAGATTGCTAAAAAGCCTAGAGGTCTTTCGGATTCTCAAGCGCTTAAGGTCCGTTCAATGGACGAGCTAATTGGCATAGAAGCGATTCAATTTGGCGCTGGACTTGGCGAAGTTCTTACTCAAAAAACTTCGATTTAGAGTTTGAACCAACAATCAGAGATTTGCACTATCTTCAATGAATGGTTGGATTCGATTCATCGACATTCCAGAGCATCAATTTCGAATCAGAATGTAGAGGTAACTCCTAGACCAAATGCTATTTTAAAAGAATTGGAAAAGGTTGCTGATGATAATATGCTAATCATATTTCGGAAATTCGCATTGATTTTGATGATATTAAAGAGGAAATTGAGTTTTGGAATTCTGCTGTGGTATGTTATGTTGTTGGTGCGAACCCTCCAATTCATGTGATGAAGGGTTTTATCCATAGATTATGAAAGAATTTCAAGGTTAATTGATAAGGTAGCTTTTATTAATAAGGGAGTCTTCATTGTGAGGTTTTCTTCTATGGAAAATAGAGATAAAATTCTAAATGGTAATTACTTCTTTGATTGTAAACCATTAATCATCAATCCCTTGGAAGCTGATATGGATTTTGATAGAGATGATATTGAGGTGGTGCCAGCTTGCGTTCAATTGAAACTAAATATTCAATATAGGGGTGAGAAAGCCTTGTACAAGATTATAGAGCCAATTGGTAAACCTATTCAGAGAGATGAAGCTACAAAAAAGCGGGACAAAGTTCAGTTTGCTAGAGTGCTTGTTGAGGTTCAGATGGATAAAGCTACCTAATCAGATTAAATTTTTTGAATGAACATGGTGATAAAACTACAATTGATATAATTTATGAATGGAAGCAATGGTTTGTTATTCTTGTAAGATAATGGGGAATGTAGAGGTAGATTGCCGGGTGAAAAAGAAACAAGTCTGGAAGGTTAAGCCGAGAAGGTTATGAATGCACAACTTGTTGCTACTAGTGATGATGCAAAGAATGTAGTTGATCTTGATGGATTTTAGAAGGCCTTAAAGCCAATAAGAGTCAAGGTTTCTCAGGTGGAGCCAACTAAGACTACTAATAATTTTTCAGTTGTTGGAGACTGGTGAGAGTTCATGGCATGAATTGGTTGATATTAGTGGTCAGGAAGATGAGATAGACCGGGGGAACCCTCCCTACCATAATGGATAGAATATTGAGTTAGAATGTCCTAGGGATCAACAACCTCAATACGCAGAAGGATGTGCTTAAGTTCATTCAAAGGCATAATGTTGGGCTAGTGGGTCTCTTGGAGACTAAGGTAAAGGTTGGCCATCTTGGTAGCCTTATCAAAATGTTTTCCAGTCCTGGTGTTCCACTTATAATATAGGGTATCATACAAGAGGGAGAATATTATTAGATTAGAAACCTGGGTCTTCAATGTGAACATTATTCAAGGAACTGATCAGTTGATTCATAGTATTGTTCAACTTATCAATGGTAGTATTGGGTTCTTTTGCACCTTCATTTATGCTTACAATGTAAGTGCAAACAAGGAAAAGCTTTGGCATGATTTGAGATGCTTGAAATCCGGTGCCCCTTGGTTAGTTCTTGGAGATCTAAATTAGGATGAGAGAATAGGAGCTCCAGTTAGGAGTGTTGATATGGAATCACTTAATAGATGTATGTTAGAGTGTGGTTTGGATATTGTGAGAAGTACATGATGTTTCTTCACTTAAAATAATAAGCAACAAGGGAGTGCAAGAGTTTATTCAAAATTAGATAGAATCATGGCAAATGAAGCTTGGTTGGATTGTTATGATAATGCCAAGGGTAGTTTCCTACATGAAGGAGACTTTGATCATGCTCCAGATCTATTGTCTGTTTTTCCAAGGCAAAATGTAGGGAAAATTCCTTTCAAATACTTCATCATGTGAAGGTTATCTCCTGAATTTGCAGAGAGTTAGGAATTGTTGGCAAATGCAGATTGTTGTATTGTAGAGAGATTTTAAGCAAGATTAGAGAGTATGCTCTTGTTGTTGTGTATTTCATTTTCTCCCGCGAAGTGCGGTATATATAGTGTTGGGTGAATAATTCACCCGGTGATACATCATTTCACTGCATAACTGAAGTGAAGTGTCTAATCATGGATGGTGCCGTTTTATCCGTTCACTGTTTACATAAAATATTACAACAGTCCCCCTTGAACGGATCTTAAAAATTATGGGGTGGCAACTGCCTCATTAAAAACTTTACATTTGAAAAATCCTAACAAATATAAAGGAAAAAGAGTACAGTTGGGCTTTAATATGCCTATATGCTTTTCTGCCTCGTATTTTAAACAATGTATCTCTTTGTAGTATATATTTTATCATAGAAAGTAATAGTGTACCTTGTACCACAAATCCGGCACGAGGAGTTAGTAGTACACTCCAACGCCATAATACTCACGTTAATAGCCATGTCGGTGAACGCCGACAAACCACCGTCCCTAACCTCAATGATAACCCTCCTCTGGAACCACCAACTGAAATCCGGCAAACTCCTAATAATAAAAGGAGTAGGGACGATGAGGGTCCTTCCGTCAGCAACAAGCGACGGCAAAGTAATTAACTGGCCGCGGTATCGGCTCGGCCGCCGCCAAGCAAGTCGCGCCACCTTCATGGAGGGCAAAGACCTTGCACTTAAAGCCACCTAAATGGACGGACTCCGCCGCCTGGATAGACGGCTTACACTATAAAGAGGATGAATTTTTGGCCGAAAAATAGCTAAAATGGTGGAGCTACCTGCTTTTTCTTGTTTGTTATTTATGTCTTGTATTTTTTTTAATTGTGAAAAAAAAGGGGGAGAAAGCATTGAAAGAAAATGATGAAAGAAGTAGCTAGATTTTCTTTGCACCGAAATGAAATAACTTATAAGTAGCATCTACCTTCAGAATTTTCTATAAATTGCAAAACTACTAGTTCCAATGCAAATGTGATGACACATCAATATGATGACTTGTGCCATGTTAATGTTTGTCAGCAACTTTTCCCATGCTAACTTGAAACTTTGTCATCTAGCAACCAAGTGGACATTAAAGTTTATGTTTCTATTCTGAAGTTTGATGCAAGCTATATATGATAGTTCCAATGCATTATAAGGGTTGGAGCATCTTGTTAGTATGTTGCCATTGCTTAATATTTCGTATAATATGAATTGAAGCTCTATTGAATATGAGCTAAGTTTTGAAGTACTGAACATACTTTAAAATTATAGCTTAGATAAAGCATCAAACAAAATCTTATCTATGGTTACCGACCATAGAGGAACCTGAATTAATTTTGAGTGATTAGACCATCTAGGACCATAAGTCGCCTTCCACCTTATAAACCACATACTCAGTTCACAAAAAAATTTGGTGCTCACTGCTCAGTTTATATTTATGGATCATGTTTATGTACTAATGTATAAATCAAAACAATGTCAAGTGGAGTCTTGTTAGATTTATTTCCATGTGTATTTTCTGTTAGAAATATGTATCATATGCGCTAACAAATCGAACAATAAAGTATAATATACGCAGTAATTTATGTATGATTGTTCCTAATCTATAAATTATTACATATACTTTATTTCTCTCTTGGTTTTTGTCAAAATTTACGTATAATTCACTAGTATATATTTTACCTGTTAAATGTGAATAGTGTTTTTACACCACTATAAAAGGGATTTTAACCCTTCTCATTATCTCGTCCGCCTCCCTCACTCACTTCTACCCCATAAAATTTTCTCTCACATAAAACTTCACAAATTTCATTTCCACTATTTTCGGCCACCATGTACAATGCCGGAAACCACCGTCCTCAAAACGACACACCAGATCTTCTAGAATCTTTCAGACAATGGAAGGTCATGTTCTACTGGGGAATGATACTTATAACAGTTTTAGTAGGAATTATTGTAATTCTGTTTCTGCAAATTGTAAAACGCAATTATAATGCTTAATCATGTAAATTTTCTATTAATATGCTGTTAACACATGTGGTTTATTTTTAGACATGATAGTCACATTCTGGTTAAACAAAAAAAAATGCAGCCTTTTTATATATATTTATTGTTCACCTTTTATGTTATTATCATGTTTCGAACCCTTAACCTCTTGAACGATTAAGGATTCTCGGAACACTATGGCTTACATCCCAGCGTGATTTCCTTTTGGAAATCTATATATTTATACATTAATTTTCTACTAATACTTTTAAAACATCACATGAACTCAGAAATGGGCAGACTTGCAAACCGAGACTTTTAGATCCTTGAAACCTCAGGCCAAGGATATCTAGAATGGAGGGTGGATGCAAAAGCTTACCTAAAATCACTTAGCCTCGACCACACCATTGTCGAAGGTGGTGCCCCTACGCCTTTGGAGCAAGCGAAAGCATTGGTGTATCACAAACACCATATACATGAAGAACTCAAATCTGAATACATCCTTGTGGAAGATCCCAAAGAGTTATGGGATAACCTAAAGGATAGATTTGAGCATTTGTGAAGAATTATCGCTCCAAGGGCCCAATATGAATGGTCAGTACTCAGGTTTCAGGACTTTGCATCAGTATGCGAGTACAATTCTGCAGTACTTCGTATCACCTCACAGCTAAAGCTGTGCGGAGAACCTGTGTCTGAACGAGCCATGATTGAGAAAACCCTCTCTACTATGCATGCCAATAATGTTATTCAGCAAGAACAATATCGTGAAAGGCGTTGCCAAAAGTTCTGCGAGCTAATTGCCATCCTTTTGGTTGCAGAACAGAACAATCAAATCCTACTCTCAATTCATAATCAAAGGCCAGCAGGTACCAGCGTAGTAGCAGTTGAAACAAATGCCACTAGAGGTGGTAAGCGCTGGAATAAGCGGGGAGGTAACTCAAACTGGAATGGCCAATTCAAAAATAGGGGTAGTGGGGAAAGAAATGACAATGAAAGTGGCAGAGGAAGAGGACGAGGACGCCAAAACTGGCGCCCAAATAGAGGACGCGGAGGAAGAAACTCCCAACAAAGAACACAAGAAAAATAATTTAAGTGCGGCATTCATTTGCCGAATGCCCTTGAATGCCACATTTAAAACATTTTTCTTGTGTTCTTTGTTGGGAGTTTCTTCCTCCGCGTCCTCTATTTGGGCGCCAGTTTTGGCGTCCTCGTCCTCTTCCTCTTCCTCTGCCACTTCCATTGTCATTTCTTTCCCCATTACCCCTATTTTTGAACTGGCCATTCCAGTTTGAGTTACCTCCCCGCTTATTCCAGCGCTTACCACCTCTAGTGGCATTTGTTTCAACTGCTGCTGCACTGGTACCTGCTGGCCTTTGATTATGAATTGAGAGCAGGATTTGATTGTTCTGTTCTGCAAACGCCTTTCACGATATTGTTCTTGCCGAACAACATTATTGGCATGCATAGTAGAGAGGGTTTTCTCAATCATGGCTCGTTCAGACACAGGTTCTCCGCGCAGCTTTAGCTGTGAGTGATGCAAGGTACTGTAGAATTGTACTCGCGTACTGATGCAAAGTCCTGAAACCTGAGTACTGACCATTCATGTTGGGCCCTTGGAGCGATAATTCTTTGCAAATGCTCAAATCTATCCTTTAGGTTACCCATAACTCTTTGGGATCTTCCACAAGGATGTATTCAGATTTGAGTTCTTCATGTATATGGTGTTTGAGATACACCAATGCTTTCGCTTGCTCCAAAGGGGTAGGGGCACCACCTTCGACAATGGTGTGGTCGAGGCTAAGTGACTTTAGGTAAGCTTTTGCATCCACCCTCCATTCTAGATACCTTTGGCCTGAGGTTTCAAGGATCTCAAAGTCTCGGTTTGCAAGTCTGGCCATTCCGAGTTCATGTGATGTTTTAAAAGTATTAGTAGAAAATTAATGCATAAATATATAGAGTTCGGAAAGAAAATCACACTGGATGTAAGCCATAGTTTTCCGAGAATCCTTAACCGTTCAAGAGGTTAAGGGTTCGAAACATGATAATAACATGAAAGGTGAACAATAAATATATATAAAAAGGCTGCATTTTTTTGGTTTAACTAGAATGTGACTATCTTGTCTAAAAATAAACCACATGTTTTAATAGCATATTAATAGAAAATTTACATGATTAAGCATTATAATTGCGTTTTACAATATGCAGAAACAGAATTACAATAATTCCTACTAAAATTGTTATAAGTATCATTCCCCAGTAGAACATGACCTTCAACTGTCTAAAAGATTCTAGAAGATCTGGTGTGTCGTTTTGAGGATGGCGGTTTCCGGCATTGTACATGGTGGCCGAAAATAGTGGAGATGAAATTTGTGAAGTTTTATGAGAGAGAAAATTTTACGGGGTAGAAGTGAGTGAGGGAGGCGGACGAGAAAATGAGAAGGGTTAAAATCCCTTTTATAGTGGTGTAAAAACACTATTCACATAACTAGTATAACAATTGTTCTTAAAGTATTCATAGATGTTACATATGGCAACGAAATTATAGTTTTGGTTGCTAAATAGCAACGAAATTATAGTTTTGGTTGTTAAAATAGCAACGATTATAAATTTTTAGTAGCGAAAATAAATATTAGCAACCATTTTATATTGGTTGTCAATTAGCAACCATTTAAAACTCTAGCAACATTAGCTTGGCAACGAAAAATAGGAATTTGGTTGCCAATTAGCAACGATTTGGTTAGGTTGATATATTGGCTACTAAAAATCCAAATCAGTTGTTATAATAGCAAGGGAAAGTAAATCAGTTGTTATATTGGCAACGAAAAATTATACATTCGTTGTTCATCTATAATAGCAACCAACAACACAAGCTTAGCAACCACTTTTCAACATTTGGTTGCCAATTTAGCAACCAATTTAAAATGGTTGCCAAAATTGGTTGCTAGATTCAGTTTTTTTTGTAGTGGTATATGTAATAATTTACAGAAAAGGAACAATCATACATAAATTACTGCGTATATTATACTTTATTGTTCGATTTGTTAGCGCCTACGATACATATTTCTAACAGAAAATACACATGGAAACAAATCTAACAAGACTCCACTTGACATTGTTTTGATTTATACATTAGTACAAAAACATGGTCCATAAATAATATAAACTGAAGAGTGAGCACCAAAACTTTTTGTGAACTGAGTATGTGGTTTATAAGGTGGAAGGCGACTTATGGTCCTAGATGGTCTCATCACTCAAAATTAATTCAGGTTCCTCTATGGTCGGTAACCATAGATAAGATTTTGTTTGATGCTTTATCTAAGCTATAATTTTAAAGTATGTTCAGTACTTCAAAAATTAGCTCACATTCAATAGAGATTCAATTCATATTATACGAAATATTAAGCAATGACAACATACTGACAAGATGCTCCAACCCTTATAATGCATTGGAACTATCATATATAGCTTGCATCAAACTCCAGAATAGGAAACATAAACTTTAATTCCCACTTGGTTGCTAGATGACAAAGTTTCAAGTTAGCATGGGAAAAGTTGCTGACAAACATTAACATGGCACAAGTCATCAGATTGATGTGTCATCACATTTGCATTGGAAGTAGTAGTTTTGCAATTTATAGAAAATCTGAAGGTAGATGCTACTTATAAGCTGTTTCATTTCGGTGCAAAGAAAATCTAGCTACTTCTTTCATCATTTTCTTTCAATGCTTTCTCCCCCTTTTTTTTTCACAGTTAAAAGAAATACAAGACATAAATAACAAACAAGAAAAAGGTAGCAGGTAGCTCCACCATTTTAGCTACTTTTCAGCCAAAAATTCATCCTCTTTGTAGTGTAAGCCATCCATCCAGGCGGCAGAGTCCGTCCATTTAGGCGGCAAGTGCGACATAATAGCCCGTCCATATAGTCGGCTTTAAATGCAAGGCATTTGCCCTCCATGAAGGTGGCGCGACTTGCTTGGCGGCGGCCGAGCCGATACCGCCAGTTAATTACTTTGCCGTCGCTTGTTGCTGGAAGGACCCTCATCGTCCCTACTCCTTTTACTATTAGGAGTTTGCCGGATTTCAGTTGGTGGTTCCGGAGGAGGGTTATCATTGAGGTTAGGGACGGAGGTTTGTCGGCGTTCACCGACATGGCTATTAATGTGAGTATTATGGCGTTGGGGTGTACTACTAACTCCTCGTGCCGGATTTGTGGTACAAGGTACACTATTACGTTCTATGATAAAATATATACTACAAAGAGATAAATTGTTTAAAATAGTATTGATCCCATTACACTGGTGATCCATTTTTTTTTATTTTTCTTTTTGAAAAAAAAAATAGTAGCAATTGAGAAGAACTACCTTTTGATAGTAGAGCGAATTCATGCTGATAACGTGTTGTATTGTAGAGAGATTTTAAGCAAGATTAGAGAGTATGCTCTTGTTGTTGTGTATTTCATTTTCTCCCGCGAAGTGCTGTATTTATAGTGCCGGGTGAATAATTCACCCGATGATACATCATTTCACTGCATAACTATAGTGAAGTGTCTAATCATGGACGGTGTCGTTTTATCCGTTCACTGTTTACATAAAATATTACAACAATCCCCCTTGAACGGATCTTAAAAATTACGGGGTGGCAACTGCCTCATTAAAAACATTACATTTGAAAAACCGTAATGGGATAAAAACAAATATAAAGGAAAAAGAGTACAGTTGGGCTTTAATATGCCTATATGCTTTTCTGCCTCGTTAAAACCTTGCCAAGAAAAATCCTATGGGATAAAAACTTGGACGAAGGAAAAAGAGTACAGAGCATATAGCGCTCCCCCTCAATTTAACGTATATCTCGAAGACGACGCAGACCAGTTAGGTGTACAAGCTCTTGGAATTGCTTTGCTGGTAATGCCTTTGTTAGTAGGTCGGCTAAATTGTCGCATGATTGAACTTGTGTGACATTCATTGTTCCTTCCTTCTCTAAATCGTGGGTGAAAAAGAATTTAGGATCGATATGCTTTGTTCTGTCACCTTTGATACAGCCTTCTTTAATTTGTGTAATGCAAGCGGTATTATCTTCATGGATTATAGTTGGACCTTCTTGTGTCTCTTGGATACCACTTTCCTTGAGTATGTGATGAGTCAAAGATCTCAACCATACACATTCTCTACCAGCTTCATAAAGTGCGATTAATTCAGCTTGATTTGATGAAGTAGCTGTTAGAGAGTCTGTTTTGTTGACTTCCAAGAGATTGCCGTATTTCCATAACTGAAAATATAAGCTGTTTGCGATTTTGCCTTGACTGGATCGGACAGGTAACCTGCGTCGGCATATCCTACAAGGGTAGGATTTCCGTCTCGTGGATAGAATAATCCCATATCCGTTGTCCCGCGTATATAGCGGAGTAAGTGTTCCACTCTACTCCAGTGTCTGTTTGTAGGCTCGGAGTTGTATCTAGCTAATAAAGTGACCGAGAATGCAATGTCTGGTATAGTATTGATGGCTAAGTACATAAAGGCTCCAATGGCACTTAGGTATGGTACTTCGGGACCGAGTATATCCTCACCTTCTTCCCTATGGCAGAAAGGATCTTCATCAATTTTTAAGCGACGAACGACCATAGGTGAATTCAACGGATGTGATTTGTCCATATAGAACCTTTTTAACACTTTCTCTTCATAATTATATTGGTGAACAAGGATTCCATCCTTTAGGTGTTCAATTTGTAATCCAAGACAAAATTTGGTCTTTCCAAGATCTTTCATCTCGAATTCTTTCATCATGCATTTAGCGGTTTCTTCAATTTCATCGGGTGTCCGATGGTATTTAAGTCATCAACATATACTGCAATTATAACAAACCCATTTTCGGTTTGTTTGATGAAGACACATGGACAAATTTGGTCGTTCTTGTAGCCTCGATTTATGAGGTATTCACTAAGACGGTTGTACCACATCCTTCCAGATTGTTTTAAACCGTACAGTGATTTTTTCAATTTTATGGAATGTAGCTTCCGAGGTTTTGACCTCAAGGATTCAGGTAGTTCAAGTCCTTCTGGGACTCTCATATGGATATCAGTGTCAAGTGACCCATAGAGATATGCTGTCACGACATCCATAAGGCGCATTTGTAGTCCTTTGCATGCAGATAGACTTATAAGGAATCTTAGTGTCATGGCATCTACCACTGGAGAGTATGTTTCCTCATAGTCAATTCCAGGTCTCTAGGAGAAACTTTGGGCTACAAGCCTGGCCTTGTATCGTACGATTTCATTTTTCTTGTTTCGCTTTCGCACAAAGACCCATTTATATCCAACGGGATTTACTCCCTTTGGGGTCTGGGTTATAGGACCAAACACTTCTCATTTTTTGAGAGATTTCAATTCTACCTGAATGGCCTCGTTCCATTTAGGCCAATCACTCCTTCGTCGATATTCATCCACCGACCTTGGTTCGGTGTCCTCGATATCAGTGGTGATTTATGAGGCTATTGAATATGCAAATATTTCATCAATCGGGGTTTTTACCCTATTCCATTGCTTTCTAGAATGGACAAAATTTATTGAAATTTCGTAATTGTCGACGCTAGCATTTTAAACAATGTATCTCTTTTAAACAGTTAGCCGCTAGTCTTGCGCCCACATCGAAGGCAGTTTCAACATCACCCTTTGTTCCTTTCTTCGCTTTATCTGCAACATAATGTGACACTTGTTCGGTCATACTCTCATCTTCTTTGTTGTTCTTGTGGTAAGATTTATCGTCGTCCTCATTCATTATAGGCTTTGTTACATTAGGCTCGGGTCTTGCAAATGGTATGTCTACTTTGTTGCTATGAATGTTCTGGTGTCATATGTACATATATAAACTCGCATTAGCTTTTGATCAAAAGCAATGAAAGTACAAAAGATACACATATACTACGTTCTAGTAAAATTTAGATCCGGCAAACTAGTTAAAGGATCATTTAATTTGGAAAACTGAAATTGGGGAGGTATGATCACCCATTATGCTCCTTCACTCCTTCCACTCAATGCAGTTAAGTCAAGACATGTCATTTGCTTTTTCATGATTTCCATATATAATCTCCATTATATGGCTTTAATAACTAGATCATTAATTTCGTTAATTACAGATAATGAGTGAATGTTTTCTTTGTCAAAAACCACCTTATAAAACATGAAATTTCTGAGAAATCACCTTGTATAATTTTTTTGAGGAAACAAAATATGTTTTGCGAGAAGTGAACAAACCTTATGCGAATTCCGATTATTGAACCAAAATTCCGGCATTCACCATGTGCAACACACTAGACCTTTTAAACCCAACAAAATCCATGACATGGTTAATGCCGGAACCTTAATCCATCACATGGTAAATGCCGGAACCGTAATCCATCACATGGTGAACGATGGAACCTCAGATTAATAATCGAAATCTGAAATAAGGTTTGTTCTTGAAAAAAAATTGTTTTAGAGTTTGTTTTTACAAAAAAATTATATGAGATGGTTTCTGGCAAATTTCATGTTTTATAAGGTGATTTTTGAAAATAAAATCCTAAAATTTGATATAATAATCCTTGATTACTCGCTAGATAATTAATATGGTTAATTACCTAAATAAGGGAGATATTATAAAAAATTGATATCATAATCGACACAACACCAACAAAGTACCACAAAATATTTCATTTATCTATATATATCTATATTATACACGGGAATATACAAGGAAAGGGGAGTTATGGTGTCTCCAAATGAAGAGACTGTTTTATCCTTTCCCATACATACTCACAAAAATATTTTTACAAAAAATTAACTTAAAATCAAAGGGTCCACTTTTTTCACAATCTATGAAGTAGTGTACATAATTCAAAAATTAACTAAAAAATTATAAATAAATTCAATAAAATTTCTATTTTATTTATAGAATTTAACTTTGAAAAGTAAAAAAATAAAAATAGTGAGAGACTTAAGTGAAGACTAAACCAATCAAATTGTAACTAAAAACAATTATACTTCGTATTTAAATTTTGACTCTTACTTATGTCGAAGAAAATAAATATCTCTCTTGAAAAAAATCCAAACACACATGCGTGCAGAAAATACTAGTATGTATGTATGTATATATATATATATATATATATATATATATATATATATATATATATATATATATATATATATATATATATTATGGCTGGGATCCGGTGAGAGTATATCCCTATGCGAGAACACTTTTTTATGTGAGAATGAATCTCATCCGTAGGTTACCAAGAGAATCAAGAAAACGATATTGAGCAAATATCATAGTGACCATGTATTATATCATAATAACCCATCTATCACATGTTTAAAGAAATTAGTCAAGAAAAATAAAATTTTCTATTTTCATGTCATGGTGATCCTCTGCTATATTATAGTGACCCTCTGCTGTATCATAGTAACCAACACAACCCTCTGCTATACATATCACAATAACCCTCTGCTGTATCATAGTAACCAACACAACCCTCTGTTATATATCATAGTGACCCTCTGCTGTATCATAGTAACTAGAGCTGCTAAAATCTGACACGACCCGTTTACACGACACGAACCCGACCCGTTTTTAGCGGGTTTGGGTCAAGGTTTCCGACCCGTTTAATTAAATGACACGACACGACACGACACGCTAATTAAACGGGTTGGTTCGGGTTTGAGTCTCCAACCCGCCAAACCCGTATAACCCGTTTTAATTAAAAAGCCAGGTTTTCATAAATAAGCTGCCCAGGTCCATTTATCTTATGTTTTGGCCTTTTGGGCCCAATATGTAAGTGATAAAAGTCCAACAGAAGGAAACCCTAGCAGCTTTGAGGAGAGAGAAAACCCATCAACTGAGCAAAAAACGGGATTTTTGGCTAACCTTCACTTCTTCTTCTTCACTTTCTGGATTCAATCTCCCAATATCTTTTCTGGTTTCACGTCATTTTCTGGTTTCCATTTCAATTTTTTCACTTCTTCTTCTTCACTTTTTGGATTCAATCTCCCAATATCTTCAATTGTACAAGGTAAATTGCTATTTTTTTAAATTCTTTTAGTTGTTTTTGCACTTTAATTTACATGTTTCATGTTCATTCTTTTTGCAGTATAATGTTCGAATTTCTATTTTTTTTTGCATGTTTTTAAATTGATACCTTATTGTAGATTAAGCCTGCGTTTAATTGTTGAATTGATGTGTAAATATTGTGATTCGTTTTCTGCCTTTTTGTTATGTCATTTTCTGCTTTTTTGTGATGCGTTTTTTATTGTTGAATTGATGTATAATTGTAGATTAAGCATTTAAGCCTGCGTTTTATTGTAAAATTGTTGAATAACCTTGAATTGCTGTAATATTTCTGATATATACTACTGTATTATTGCTGTAAGTACTCAGAATGGACTGTATTATTGCTGTATAATTGTATACTCAAACCAAACTGTAAATCTGCGTTTTTTCTGACTGTATTATTGCTGTATAATTGTCAAAACGGACTGTATAGTTGCTGTAAATACTCAAAACTGACTGTATTATTGCTGTATTATTGCTGTATAATTGTATACTCAAACCAGACTGTATGTTTTTCTTATGTGTTTCTTATTAATTAGCACCTCTAATTATATTGTTTACTAATGTGTTTGTTTTTTTGTTATGTAAATATGTAGATGGATAATGAAAGAGAGAGTCCAATTGAGAGTCCTTTGGAGAGCCCAGTGAACTTAGATTCTGATGAAGAGGTGAATGACAACGAGCCTCAACCTGCTGCACGTGTGCCGCCAACCAGCAAACCTAATTTAACCGGTGATCTCCTTCAAGGCCGTAAACGTGTAAGAAAATTAACTTCTGATGTTTGGGGTCATTTTGATATGATAGATGAATTGGATATACATGGAAATATACAATGTAAATGCATTAAATGTGGGACTAAATACATTGCTGAAAGTAGTCATGGAACGGGGAATATGCGTAGACATATTAAGAGTTGCAAGGGGAAGGTTTATAGGGATGTTGGTCAAATGATTTTACAATCTAATGCTTCTGGTATTGTTGAAAATAAGATTTCTACTTTTAAAGTTGATGAGTTTCGTGAATTACTTGCTCTTGCCATTGCTAGACATAATTTACCTTTGCAACTTGTTGAGTATGAAGGTATTAGGGCTGTGTTTTCTTACTTGTGTCCTGAGGTTAAGCATGTTAGTAGGCACACCATTAAGAATGATGTAATGAAGATATATGCCAAAGAAAAATCAAAACTTAATGAGGCATTAAAACATGCACCTGGTAGAGTAGCGGTAACTTCTGATTGTTGGACTTCTATTACTACCGATGGGTACATCACTTTAACTGCTCATTATATTGATAAGAATTGGCGTTTAGCAAAGAGGGTTTTAGCCTTTTCTTTTATCCCACCACCCCATACTGGTGCTGCATTGGCTGAGAAGATGACCTGTATGTTGAAAGAATGGCGTATTGAGAAGAGAGTTGCATCAATAACTTTAGATAATGCTTCCGCTAATGACTCCATGGTTGAAACTTTGAAATATGACTTAGATTTGGTGTGTAATGGTGATTACTTTCATGTTCGTTGTTGTGCTCACATACTTAACTTGATTGTGCAAGAAGGTCTAAAAGAAATAGATGAAGCTATTTTAAAGGTTAGGGAAAGTGTTAAGTATTGTAAAGGTTCTCAAAGTCGTAGGCAAAAGTTTCTCAAATGTGTCCAACATGTTAATCTTGAGGGTTCCACTTCTAGAGGATTAAGACAAGATGTGCCTACTCGTTGGAATTCCACCTACACAATGTTGGAGAGTGCTTTGTTCTTCAAAAAGGCACTCCTCCACATGAAAGCAACGGATGCAAATTTTGTTAGTTGTCCAAATGCGGAAGAGTGGGCTAGGATTGACAAAATATGCAAGTTCCTTGGTGTGTTTCATGAAGTAACTCTTGCCTTCTCGGGTACTAAGTATCCCCATCCAATCTTTACTTCCCTAATGTGGTTAAGGTAAGGTTGTTGTTGAAAGAGCACATGGGAAGTCCGGATAGGTTTTTGAAAACTATGGCAACAAGGATGTGGGAAAAATTTGATAAGTATTGGTCGGAGTTTAGCACTATTATGGCTATTGCGGTTGTTTTTGATCCTCGATTCAAATTGCAAGTTGTTGAGTGGGCGTACAAGAAGCTTTACAATGACAGATGGGAATTCGAAATGGAATTGTTCAAAGGCAAACTATTTGCCTTGTACAATGAGTATGCTTCTTCAACTCCAATTTCAATGAATAGGCAAGGAAATACTCAAAACGGACCTACTCATGATGATCTAGCCTCGGACACTTACATGGAGGTAATTTCTTCTATTTTTTAATCTGTTTTTACTTGCTGTTTTTTTATTCTGTTTTTTTTAATCTGTTTTATGTTTCTGTTTTTTATTCTGTTTTTGTAATCTGTTTTCAAATCAGTTTGTTTAAATCAGTTTTGTAATCTGTTTTTTTAATATGTTTTTAAATCTGTTTTTTTAAATCTATTTTTAAATCTGTTTTTTAAATCAGTTTTTAAATCAGTTTTTTAAATCAGTTTTTTTAATCAGTTTTTACTCTGTTTTTGTATTCTGTTTTAGTATTGCTGTTTTTTAATTTTTTTTCATTGTCTCTTAGGATTTTGATGATTATGAAGGCACTTCATCTTCTAGTAATGAAAAATCTGATCTACTTAAGTATTTGGAGGAGCAAAAACTACCTCGCACGGCCAAGATTAATGTGTTAGATCATTGGAAGGGACTTCAAGGACGATATCCTATTGCCTCTCGAATGGCAAGAGATATCTTAGCCATTCCCATCTCTACGGTGGCTTCCGAATCGGCATTTAGTATCGGAGGGAGGGTGTTAGATGCTTATAGGAGTTCTTTAAATCCAAGCACGGCCGAAGCTTTGATTTGCGTAAGGGATTGGGTATTTCACAAAGGTATATATAAATTATTATAAGTTGAAAATTAGAAATTTTATTTACTCATTATCCATTAATTTCTAATATTATTATTTATGTTAACTTGGCTAGATGCAAATGAAGATGAGATTAGTGTATTGTGTAATCAAGTGGCGGGAATGAGCGTTGATATAGACGATGATGATGATCATGCGAGCTCGAAGAATGTATCGGAAGCTACTTAGATTGACTTGCATTTAGGCTTTTTATAAAATGTGTGGAATTTGTAATTTGGTTTGGAATTCATGTATGTTTCAATGTTTGTTTTAGACTTTGTGTTTGTATTTGTAATTTGTTTTAGACTTTGAATTGGTATTTGCTTTACATTTTATGTGGCTTCCAATTTCCCCAATTTCAATTAAGTCAAATTAATCAGTTATGTTGCATGCCAAAAATGGCAGAATATTAGAGCAAAAAACAGGTTACAAATAGGGCAGAAAATCAGATTTTATTGACAGGAAAAAGCCAAAAACAGGTTAAACGGGTTATCAGGTCGGGTTCGGGTTATGCGGGTCGGGTTCAGGTTTCAGCTTCTGACCCGTATAATTAAACGGGTCGGGTTCAGGTTGGGGATTCTCAACCCGTTTAATTTTTGACACGACACGAAATGAACACGACACGACACGTTTAGCACCTCTAATAGTAACCAAACAATTTCTGGAAAAAATAGTGTGGAATCCGCAAATAATCGAACTAAAACTTTGAAGAACTAAAACTCCATGAACAACGATACAAAGGAGAGAGAAAGAGAAGATAGAGAAAAAAAAGTAGCGTGAAAGGGGTGGGGAAGAAGGAGGTAAGGATTAAACTAAATTACGAAAATGCCATTACTCATAAGTGTATTTAGGATGGTTAGATTAGATTAAATCCAAAGGTCCAGATTTGTTCTCACATAGAGGATATGTTCTCACAAGAGCCCTTATATATATAGGGTCGGGATCCGGTGAGAATAGGTCTCTATGTGATAACACTTTTTCATGTGAGAAAGAATCTCATCCGTAGGTTACCAAGAGAATCAAGAAAACGACATTGAGCAACTAAGCCTGCAAAACTATGAGAAAATATCATAGTGACCATGTATTATATCATAATAACCAATCTATCACATGTTTAAAGAAATTAGTCAAGAAAAATAAATTTTATTTACTAATTTCATATCATGGTTACCCTCTGCTATATCATAGCGACCCTCGGTTGTATCATAGTAACCAACACAACCCTCTGCTATATATCATAGTGATTCTCTGCTGTATCATAGTAACCAACATAATCCTCTGCTATATATCATAGTAACCCTCTGTAGTATCATAGTAACCAACATAACCCTCTGCTATATATCATAGTGACCCTCTGCTGTATCATAGTAACCAACACAATTTCTAAAAAAAGTGTTCTGACATAGAGGAGGTGTTCTCACAAGAGCCCTCCTTTCTATATATATATATATATATATATATATATATATATATATATATATATATATATATATATATATATATACCAATAACATGACTTGTTAATGATTAGTACAAATAGTAGACGAATAGATCTTTAGCATCATAAGCAACAACAAAAAAAAAAAGTTAGCTCAAGTGAGTAGCGCGCTCCCCCTTGGTCCCTGAGATCATGAGTTTCATTTTTACCCTCAGCATTATACTGGGGTATTTCTTTAACATGTTATACATGTCTTATCAGCCAATGTAGTGGTGTTTCCTACAGACTAGTAGTCTTATAGGAATTAGCCTTTGAGCTGATTGAATTTTTCTAACAAAAAAAAAAAAAAAAAAGCAACAAGAAAAAGTAATTTCCGAAATTACTTGCCTGGTCATTGCGATTAATAGCGAGAAACGGGTAGCCCTAAGCATGTTACTGGTGTTATTTTGAAAGCCAGCCTTGGATGCATGGAGGATACTTCTTGCAGAGGAACTATTCCAAAACTTCATCATGTATCGTTAAATCGATAAAGTTATCAACTTTTCCTACACTAGGGAGTAAAGTCATGATTTTTCTACATTTAAGTGCTGAAAAATTTGGAGACACGTAAAAGAAGGAAGTGGCATGCATGTCAGTATGTCACAAGCTTGTAGCATGACACGTAAATGCTGTTAGACGTGTCTTAAAATTGTGGGTTTTGATGTCTTGTGGCACATCAACAATTTCAGTGAGGCTTCTACTCTAGAATTTAATTATAATTTCTTTTAGAAATAAGACAGAACAAAAATTTCAACGCAAACCTAATGACAATTAATAAGGCTAATGAAGTTCTATTAAAAGAATAAGGCAAATGAAGTTCATGAATGGTGCCCGGGATGCTCGTATGGCGGAAGCACCTGCAGGTCGTTATGGTGTAATGGTAGCTCGAAGATTTGGGTTCACAAATGTGTGTTGGAAGGGGATGCGTTGTCTGTCATCTCTATTCTTTGTAGCAAACACATGGATTTTGCTCCTATCTATTCTCTATTCTCGGACTACTCATTCTTAGTGAAGCTTTTAATGCTTTTTCGTGTTGTCGGTTTAGGAGAGCGGGAAACACCGTTACACATCTAATGACTAGGTGGAATGTGAATGTTAATGTTAATGCTGAGGTAGTTTGTACAAACTCCTTTCTCCAAAGTATCACAACTTTGGCGGAAATGAATTTGATTATAGAACGGTTTCTCGCGTTTCCTCTTTAAAAAAAAGTTCTGGAAAGAGATCTCCTAAAAAAATCATAAAAGAGAAAAGATAATTCACCGTGAGTTTAGGTGAGATGGTTATCTTGTTAAATATGGGCGTGGGTCACGTCCATTATAAGGAGAGAAAATCCCCTTTATAAGATTAAGCAGGTTTCACCTTGAAATCGTATGGCAATAAGGGCAGTAGCCTCTTTGTATTATCAAGTGAAGTCGCCTCTCTTCATTTATCCATGTGGGATACTAATCTAATATGGATCTGACCCGGCCCATTATAAGGAGAGAGAATCCACTTCACAAGACTAAGGAGCGAGTTTCCTCCTTAAAATGAATTGGTAATAAGGGGAGTAGTCCCTTTACATTATCAAGTGATGTCCACCTTCTTTGTTTATCCATTTGAGATACTAAACTGATGTTCGAGGGCTCAAAAATAGTGTTATACTCTTACATAGTACTTCTTCCGTTTTCATTTTGATTCTACCATTTTACCCTTGAAATGATTCATAAATTTTATTTTTATTATCATTTTATATTATTAACATATAAGAAAAATTATAATCATGTGAGATTTTTTGAATTCCATTCAAACAACTTTTTATAATTTTGCTTATACCTTTTTCAGGGGACTTTTTGCTTATACCTAATTATACATGTGATTAATAAAGTTGTGCGGTGTCAAACGTATAAAGAGTAAATACTAGAAAAAAAAAAGAGGAGAGAGTAATTCAAGAGAGCCAATAATGTTGGAAAAACCATACCAGGGTCAGTTACAGGCCAAATTGACACCCTAATTCACAAGCAAAAGTACCGCCAGATACAGGGAATAGCATTATCATTTTTTTTTTGGAGCGTTAAGTTTCGTTTTGCATTATTTTTGAATTTATTATAAGATTTTTTGTCCATAACTGCCTTTATTTGGGACTTTGTTTTTGTGAAAAACTGCCGTATGAAATTTTTTTTGCACACCACTGCCACTAAAGGGACTTCCGATTGTTGACTGCTACCAAAAAAAGTTTCAGGCGTTGACTTGTGGTTTCTGGCAACTTAAAATCATGTGCTTGGCACGTGTTTCATTTTTTACGTTTTATGGACCCAAGACTCAAGTTCTTCACTCTTTCTCTCTCTTCTCTCACACTCTCTCTTTTCTCTCCTCCAATTTGGGCAGTAAAATTGAAGCCTCCCAACAGCGAATTCTCCTCTGATTCCTCTTATAATCTTTCAATCTTAGGTGCATGTACCTTGTTTACTCATCCATTTTGTGGGGTTTTATATTTTGTAGTTGTTTTGCATAATTCTATCTATTTTGGTGGTTAATTCTAAAGAATTGGTCTTTGATGGATGTTTTTTTTTTAAAATTTGGTGCAGAAAATGTCTACTGGGAGTGCAATTGGTGGAGTAATTAAACCACGAACTGGAATGTGCTATTGTGGAATCAAAGTTGGTGAATTTATATCTTGGACTGAGAAGAACCCTGGAAGGAGGTTCAAGAGGTGGAAATTATGTTTTAGAAGAACTGGGGATGGTTTGGGATGCAGGTATTGGAGATGGATTTATGAAGGAATTATTGATTGGCAAAGGAATGTGGCCAATCAACTCATTGCTGAGAATAAGGCGTTGAAGACAAAGCTTAGGGCATTGAAGGGCAAATTGGAAGAAGGGGATATTAGAGCAAAATCAACATCCCGTGTTGAGGAATTAACTGAGCTCAAAATCAAGCTGAAGAGGGGGAAATTAGAGCATGTTGTAGGTCGTTTTAGTGTCAAATTTTATAGTCTTGTAGTTGTTGTAGTTGCAATTGTTTTTGCCAAGTTCCTTGGTTAGTATTAATGTTGTAGGGTTCACGTCAATGTAACCTTAGTTGTAGGTTTATGTCAATGCAAGCTTAGTATTTTGGGAATGGAACATGTATAGTATGTTAGATAATGTATTGCACTCTAATGAATGACATGGAAATTTCTGCCTTATCTTGTTCTGGTGTTATTGAAGCTTCACATTTCGCAATATCATTTTGCAACATCTAATGAATTAAGCACAACATAAGACACACATAGTAGCTAATCAAAACAGAATTTACATTGATACCAAAAGTTACAGTACTTGCACAATTCATCCTACTTGCCAAGTAAGACATAATTCATCCTACTTGCCAACAAAGCAGATTTTAAGTACAAAAAATAAGGAATTGGGACAAAATTCTTTTACATGAGCAAACTAATTTAAGATGTTGCTTGGTGGTTGAGAGTTAGGAGCACTTGATTCTCCTGCCTTCCTCTTCCTATTCTTCCTCTTTTCATGATTTTGTGTCACTGGGTCAGTGGACTTTGGCCATCCTCCTTTGGGCTTGACATGTTTAGCTTGTGTTGGATTCTTGCACTTGGCCTTGTTATGGCCTACAGAACCACAGTTTGAGCACTTGTTTTTCTTCACTTCCCTTGCCACCTTCCCCTCTCCAGGCTCTTTTCTCCTTTTCGTAAGACTGGGCCTACCAGGCATGATTTTGATGGGTGGAGGACTGGGCTCAAGTTCCTGTGCTTTCTCCCATTATTTCTACCGAGGCATAGGATGGAAAGCAGGTGCATATGTTGCCCTATATGCATCCACATGATAAGCCTCATGTATGTATTCTTCATAATTCAGTCTTTTCTTCTCTATGCATGCCAAAGCATGACAACATGGAATGTCTAACAAATTCCACCTATAACACCCACATTTCCAGTTTTGTAAATCAACCACAAAACTATCTCCCTCATAATCTACCTCAAACTCCCACACATCAGCCTGAGTCACATCACAATTCCTAACATACTCTTTGTGTTTCTTAACTATATTCACCACTGAGGGCATTATTACACCCTGAAACTTTTTATGCCCCTCCCTTTTTTGACAACATCTTTTCATAACCCATCTTCTTATCCACTCCATCATTGTTAACACAGGTTTTGCCCTAGCTTCTCTAATCACACTGTTGAAACTCTCACAATAGTTGTTAAGGAGCATACCTGATTTGCTTTTCATAGAAAGAGCATGCCTGGATCAACTAGATGCATGGATTGCATTCAAGTATTTCCAAGCATCCTCATTCAACTTCTTGATAAATTCCATAGACTCATTGAACTTACTCTTCAACCAGCAAAAGGAATGTACAAGTTATAACACAAACACAACAACAAAGCAAATTATAACCAAAACATAACCTTTGTTGATGCCCTAGCTGCTTTCCAAAATTCTTGCCTATATATCTCACCAGCAAATTGCCTCTTGAAGTTGGCCCAAATATGTCTGGAACAAAACCTAGTCTCAGCATTTGGGACAACAACCTTGAACACATCAAGCTGACCCTACAACACACAACAAACCATATTAAAAAGAATAAAACAAGGGTATACATGAGGGTATAAAACCATAGCTAAGGATAGGTTTTACCTTCTGCCTGTCACTCATGTAGGTGACAGGTTCTTCCCTTTCAAGCATAAAGGTTATTGCATCTGCTACACTGGTAAGATCATTGACCACCAACTCTCAGAACCATATCCAAGACTTTATGTTCTCAGCCTCCACAATGGCCTAGGCAACAAGAAAAATGTTATTGTTGTCATCCTTACCAACTGTAGTGAGTAATATGCCAGGATATGGGCCCCTCAGATGGCAACCATCAACCCCCAAAATAGACCTACAACCTGCCATGAAGCCTTCCTTGCATGGTTGAAGGCAAATTCACATTCTTTGAAACAGGGGTGGGCCTATAAATGGATTCAACACTAGTAAAATAAATGTTATCAGCAATAGGTATTAATTATATTGATGTGGTTTTAAACCGCAGCAATATCTACAAATATTGCTGCGGCTTCTAAGCCAAAACCGCAGCAATATATTTACATTTTATCAAGTTCAAAGAGCATATTGCTGCGGTTTCTAGGCCAAATCCGCAACACTAGGTGGTGGTCAAATTTTTTTTTTTTTTTTTACTTTTTTTGGTTAAATAATCCAGTAGTTCTCCCTACTAAAGTAGATAGGGCAATATATTGAACATTATGGTACAATTACATCAAAAATACTTACAACAAACAACATTGAATCGTATGATATAAATATATTTTTACAAATCCTAAAATTACAAAAAAAAAAAAAACTAAGAAGAAACAAAAAAAAACTAAAAGTACAAATTCAAAATGAAAAAAACAAAAACAAAAAAGAAGAGACTAAAATTACAGATTTAAGATGAAAATCACCATTAAAATTACAAAAAATTCAGAATGAAGAAGAAAAACAGAACTGAAGAAGCTTACATGCGAAAAAAAACTGAAGAAGCGTACATGCGAAAAAAAAAGGAAAAAAATTCATTCCAAATAATAAAAAAAACCATCTGCCAACCTTTGTTGACCCAATAGATAGCCTCGTAGGCTTTGTAACCAGTTCGCAAGTAGAGGCTTAGGGAGTTTCCCGAGGACCGTTTTGCCCCTCTCCGACCACCCATAAAACGGCCCTCTAATTTTCTCCTCATAAATCATCATCATCATCTTCAGTCTTCACTCCTCAAAAAAAAAAAATTCGCAATTTTCGACAAACCAGAAAACATCTTCCAACAAGTATAACATAAGCTGGAATATTACATTAACTTTGCTATAATGTCACCCCAAATATTACATTTATATCAGACATTTAGAAAATAAAAATAATAAAAGAAAGTTCAAAAACAAAAGAATCAAAACCAACAAAATCGGCGTGATGAAACCCGCCACCGTCGACATTCACCGATGACGAGCGACACTGACGACGCGCGACGCCAAAGAACCTTCGCGCGACCCTTTTCTCTCTCTCCTTCGATTTACTTCTCTCCTTCGGATCTCTTTCTCTCTTCTTGCGGATAGTTGAAGGCGGCGAAGGCGCGAACGTGAGGCTGAAAACTTCGCTGAAGACGTGAACGTGAGGCTGGAACATCGGATTAAGGCGACGAAGCGGTGGAGGATGAGAGAACGCTGAGAGAGTGAGAGGAAAGAGAAGGAGAGAGAGGAGGGCGTTAGATCTGAAGGGGAAAGAGGCGCAAAATATGAAAGGAGGACCAGCAAAACCCTAACACGCTTATGAGAATGAGAGGAAATAGAAGGAGAGAGAGGAAAGCGTGAGATCTGAAGGGGGGAAAAGAGGCGCAGGACAGATAGAATGGAGGACAAAAAACCTAAAACGCTTATATATATTTTTTTAATAATATTGCTGCGGTTTTTGTCAAAAACCGCAGCAATATATTAAATTGTTATTTTTTAATATTATTTTGAAATATTGTTGCGGTTTTTGTCAAGAACCGCAGCAATATGACTGGTCAAATAATTTTTTCAAAAATTTTCCTGTTAACATTATATTGCTGCTTAAGCTGAAACCGCAGCAATATCGTTATTTTATATTTTACATTTTCTTTTTTATGTGATATATGGCTGCGTATGGGTAAAACCGCAGCAATATCACCGCAACAAATAGCAATTATTCTACTAGTGCAACCTTCACAAATGCACTGCTGTCCACATTATATTTCCTAATTGTTGCTACATAATCCCATACTCTCTTATACTGCTCTTCTGCATCCCCATAGATCATGTAATATGCCCTTTGCCTTGCATTATAACACTTATGATACTTCACTTCAAATCCAAGATCCCTTATGCATTTCAACATAAATACAAATAACTTCCATGTAGGGTTGTCCCTCAAGTCATCCAAATACCTCTCAACAAGGTACTCAGAGGTCACCTTAGTGTTATGAGTTTGAAAACCACAAGAATATTTCAGGTCCATCGTTCTAATTTGGACACAATTCTTAGACACTAGCTGCTTACAGTGAACTCTAGACCCACACTTCCTAGTTAACTTACATGAACATTCAACAAATCTACCCTTTTTCCATTCACACTCACACCTCTTCCTATAATATGCTGTCAATCTCCTCACTCCATTATGTGTAAAGTAAAAGTCATAGCCCTCTTGTACATCATGCCATTGTAAAGCTTTTCTAAATATCCTATGGGAGGGGAATTTCATCCCTTTGAAGTCAACCTCATGATTGAACAACTTGTGACCATCATCCTCCTCATCATCAGAATTCTTAGGGCTGTGCAGCTCTTCCTTTGAGTCATCTAAAATCTCATCATCATCTACAATCAAATCATCTTCTAAAGCCTCTGAATTACCCTCTAATACTTCCAAAGAACTCCTTGTGTTAATTGATCCTATACCACCCAAGCTTCTAGTAATTCTCTCAATGATATCTGCATCAACATGCTCAGCAAAGAGGTCATCATCATCCCCGTCCTCAAAGTCTGCATCACTCAACTCAACATCACTATCATCTTCATCACTATCCTCATCAGATGAAGCTATGTCAGAGAGTATTGGTTCCACTCTATGCCTAAGAGGTCTGGTTGAAGTTTCTGTTGAGGTTTGAGATCTGGTTTGTGTAGTGTTTTTGTTGACAAAGGTTTTTGGAGCAGTTTGGGGTGTTTTTTGTGAGGTTGAGTGTGTTTGAGTTGCTGAAGTTGCAATGTTTGGGGTTTGAGATCTAGTTTGTGTATTGTTCTTGTTGACAGAGGCTTTTGGAGCACTTTTTTGTGTTTTTTGTGACTTTTTTTTTCTTTTCTGAAGCATCTTTCTTATTTAGGTCCAACCTAGGTTTGTTAGTGGTCCCCGACTAGTGGTAGCTGACTCAGCATTGTTGTTCCCTATGTTGGAATCTACCCCCACATCTCTCTCCTCATGGACCACATATAAGTGGTAAAAGCCATCACTTTTTGGAGATTCAAGAAATTCAGCAAGCTCCTTGTCACTCTTCATCTCTTTCCTTCCAGCAAAAAGACTATATCCATGGCTCCTAAACCAAATCCTACCTGGTTCTGGAAGTTGTAGGGCTTCAATTCTGCTGCCCAAATTGGAGGAGAGAGAAGAGAGAGAGTGAAAGAAGAGAGAGAAAGAGTGAAGAACTTGAGTCTTGGGTCCAAAAAACGTAAAATATGAAACACGTGCCAAGTACGTGATTTTAAGTTGCCGAAAATCACAAGTCAATGCCTGAAAACTTTATTTGGCAACAGTCAACAATCGAAAATCCCTTTAATGGCAGTTGTGTGCAAAAAAAATTTCATAAGGCATTTTTTCACAAAAAAGTCCCACATAAAGGTAGTTATGGACAAAAAATCCTTTATTATATACCATTTTTGTTGCTTTTTACTCCTTCCGTCCCAAAATATAGTTCCCATTTCCCTTTTTTCATGGTAATTTATGCCAGTAAAATCTAAGAGGGATAGTAAAGATTTTTTTTTATTTAAATAAATGTTGTATGGAAAACGATGATTTTAGGAGAGAGAATGGAGAATAATTGGTCAAAGAGCATTAATTGTAACAGTTTGGTTGAATAAACAAAGGAAAAAAATAAAATTCAAGAAACAAATAGATGACGAGACACGGTTTTTTTTAGACAAATTAAGGAAAAATGTAGAACCAAATATGAACATGGGAACTATATTCTGGGACACTAGAAATAGAATTGGGAACTATACTTTGGGATGGAGGGAGTAATAGTTAACACTTTCACTTTTGATACTATTCATAAATTTTTCTTTGACTATCATTTGTGATTTATGGTTAGGAGAAAATATAATTATGTGGGGTCTTGTTTGATTCTTTTCGATATGTACTTTAAAAATATATATCGACTTTTTATAAATACAAACTTAGAGATATAAAGGCTAAAAGTAGTACATCGACATGCGTGAAAAGTGTAAGTGTAACCATTATTTAGGAACGGAGGTAGTACAGTAATCGAGAAGTCTTGCGAAAAATTGTCACAAGTCGTCTTAGTCTAAGATATGACTGAGATAGGTATCAGTTCAAACCTGACATTTATCATTTTAATCTAAAAATCCACTCTGCTTAACCCAAGATATATTAATTAACTTAGGGTCTGTTCTATTCGGCATAAAACAGCTGAACTGAACTGAACTGAACTGAACTGAACTGAACTGAATTGAATTGAATTGAATTGAATTGAATTATATTAAATGTAATAAATATATAAATAATATTTAAACAAAAATATTATGAATATTAAATAATAATTATAATGATGAGTAATAATAATGAATAATAATAATAATAATAATAATATTTTGGATATTTTTAAATGATAGTTATAAATATATAATATTAATAATCATAAATTATTAATAATAACCATTAATGATAATAATGATAATTAATAATAATTATTTTATATTATTTGTATTAACATATTAATACTTGATGATGATATATAATAACAATAATATCTAAGAAGTAAATTAATATTACTATTTTAATAATTAAATTTAATAATATAATCATATTTAGTAATAAAAATAATGATTGGATTGGACCGCAAAAATTACATCATAAACCGTCTTGACGCGATTTGATTGGTTTATGGGCTAAAAACGTGGGTTTATTTGTGGTTTGACCTAAACCATGTTCCTCCGAATAATAATAGTAATGATAATGAGTAAAGCTATAATAAACAAAATAATATATAGAAACAACAACAACAACATCAATAATAATAATAATAATAATAATAATAATAATAGTACTTAATAGTAATGATATAAAAATAAATAATAATAATAATAATAAGAGTAATTAGTAAAATAAATTATACCAATATAATAATAATATTTAACAAAATGGTTATAAAAGAATGGAGTTGAACTGAACTGAACTGAACTGAACTCAACTAAACTGATTGGAGTTGAACTGAACTGAACTGAAAATAAGCTGGGGAGAACAGGCCCTTAATCCAAAACATATATAAGTTTTACTCAACATCTATCGATTTGATCCCATAAACTAACAATAAGAACTCATCTCACGAAAGATGCTTTGATATTATGATATATAGAGTAAGATCAATTATAGTATGAGTTGGGACCCAAGGAAATAAAATGTGAAGCTTAGTACAACTTGGAGATGGTTATAAATTTCTTTCTATGTAACAACTAACTAAGCTAATAAGTACAATATTATGCTATGAGGTACTATTCCGAATTGTACAAATTAAACTATCTTGTTCCCTAATGAATTTCTATTTCTCTTTTATACATTTATTAATGCACATTTTATATCAATATTATAATATCTTTAATTACTTATTAGTAAAAATTATAAAAGTTTGATTTCGTAATCTACACCCTGAGATGAATCAAACAAGATCTCACACGAATATATTTTTCCTTACCTGTTAATTTTTTTAAAAGCTTTTCTTTACTTATAAGTCGTGCCAAGATTAGAAATGTAAAATTTATTATGAGACCAAACGAGTACTTTCTAAAAACTTTTGAATCAACTCTTTTTTCCTCTACTCTTTTATTTTGGGTGTGCGTTCGTCTAACTTTCATAATCAAGCAAAAACGCACAAAAAAGCATTACCAAATCTAAGAAAATAACATAATTATATAAGCTACAACAACTGAAATTATAATTCCTTCGTTTTAAAATTGTATTGTTTCTTTTTGACACTATTCATCAACCAACTTCATTAAGCTATTTTGTATTATTATATAAAAAAAACATAATCAAGCGGGATCTTGTTAGATTCATATCAATGCAAGGATTCCAAGTATCAATTTTTTAATTTTTTTTACTTTTACACAATGAAAATAAATATTTAAAGAAGTGTTTTGACAAACATAAAAAATAAAAATGGTGCAATCTATAAATATAGAGGAAGTAGTTCAAGTAAAATCTAACCTATAAAATGTGAAATCAAAATGACAAAGTGATCAGATCCGAATGGTGAAATGAGGAGGTTGGTAATAAGTATAACTAATACTTTTACAATAAAAACAATAAGGCTCATGTTTCACTTTCTCTAATTCCAAATTCAAGGTACAAATATTTATCCCGTTTCAAAATAGTTGCACCATTTGGCATTTGTTCACTATTCATGAACCAACTTTAACAAGCCTTCTCTCATCATTATATAAGAAAAAATATAGTCAAGTGAGATCTTGTTAAATTCATCTCAATACGAGGATTTTAAATATCAACTTTTTATAATTTTACCTATACGCAATTAGAGATATTAACACTCAAAAAAACGTCTTGGCAAACGTAAAAAAGCAAATGGTGCAACTATTTTAAAACGGAGGAAGTATGTAGCAATTAAGGGTGAGTTTATCCATCAGACTCAAACCCAACCTTCAGACTGTGCCACATCAGCTTTCCACTAATTTTTACCTATTTTTTATTCTTCAGACTCACTCCAGACTCATTCCAGTTTTACACTTTATCATTTAGACTCTCACTAGACTCTCTACCAAAAATTTAACATATTATTCTATATTTAATCTATTTTATTTTACTATCTATACTGTTCATTACTTAATATGACGATAATATATAGTTCGAATATTTATCGACTATTATATTATTAAAATTACAATTTGGAGAGAAAGAGAAAATTGATATAAGAAAATTTGGAAGAATGAAAATAAATTATACATACAAATGGCTATTAATAGCAGTTTCACATAATAGTAGATAGTAGATAGAATAATAGTAGAGTAGTAGTGTCATATTAACTTTATCTTTTGCCTTATTTTCTCACTCGTTCCCTCCCCAAATTGCATGTGTCTTGTGCCTTTTATTACAATTTTACCCCTTAATTTGCAGATAGCTGAATTTGGACCTTTTTCTTGCTCGTTAGAGGATGAAAGAGCGAGGGAGGTGGATTTGATTTCTTTTCTTTTGCTTCCGGATTGAATTCTCACATATGATTTTTTTTTTTGACAACGTTGTAAACGTACCATAAAACATAAAGCAGCTAAAACCAACTAAAGCATAAAACTACTAAAAACGAGCCAAGGTAGCCTGCAACCTTAGTGGATTGAGAAGGGGAAGCTCATATTCCTAGAGGCCCTGGCCAGGTCATGAGCTACCCCCACCTCTTCTCTGGCGACTTTAATAATCCGACAACCATAGAGAGAAGTAGCCAAATGCCTGATATCCGCAAGCGTGTGAGAAAGGCAATTATCACTGGAGCGGGTGGTCGTCAAGAGATTGATAAGCATTTCTGAATCCGTATAGACCAGGACATTTTCAAAAGCATTAGCATGAGCCCACAGAAGACCAAGACGACAGGCATGGGGTTCGATTTGTAAGGCTGAGCGGCCCTCATAACCTGAGTCCCGGAAACTTGATATTCCGAAAGAGGGACATCGGCCACCCAGGCAGCTACGCCATTGTGAGAATCCGTGTCCCAAGAGCCATCACTACAAATTAGAAGCGTATGGTGAGCCTGATTAAAAAGACCAAACATTACCATCTTAAACCCCGGAGGTTGACCACCCAGAAGATCGGTAGGCGTGCCTATAGCAGTAGAAAACACGAGTTGCTGATTTTGTCCTTCCTGAAAGAAGGCACGGAAGGCCTCCAAGGTAGCACGTGAGGCATTACAAATATGAGCATTCCTAGTCTTCCAAATAGCCCACAAAATCCCGATGAACACTGGAAAGGTATGACCCTGCAAACCTTGCGTACCCGCGAAATGCAGGACATGGTGTACGAGCCAGCTTTTGAAGTCCATAGCCACATCTGGGTGCGTAAGGGGAACAAGAGGACAAAGATTGAGGTCCCAAGCTTCTACCGCCAGCGGACAAAACCGAAATAGGTGTTGGGGATCCTCACGATCCTCCAAGCAAATATATAGGGTAGTTTGCCGAGGCAGTAAGGCCGCGATTTTCAAGATTATCCGTGGTAGCGAGGCTATTCTGCCATAATTTCCAAAGAAAAAGTTTCCATTTAGGCATGATGTTCAGACGCCAGATAGTTCGAAAAAACCGCTCCTGATCGTCTGTCATGCTATACATTTCATTTTGCTGAAGGTGTAACGCTATTACATAACCTGTTTTGGTGGAATACTCCCCGGAGCCATAATCCCATTGCTTTGTGGAAGAGTTAATAAGGTCCGCCACTGAAAGGGAAGCGGCCTCACGGAGACAAACATGGTCTCGTAGAACCGGAGTGTTGCCATGAACCCATTTGTCTGACGCAGCCCGAATGTGCCGCCCGTCTCCCACTTTCTAGACACTATGAGATAGAAGTTTTGGCTAGCTTTGAGCAGCCCGCGGGCAGCCCATGAAGCACACCCCTGCCATCTAGTGGAATGCTGAGTAGAGAATTTATACCGAGAATACATTTGCGAAAGAAGAAGTTGGGGATTGTTCTGGATACGCCAAACTTGCTTCATCAAAAGGGCCTGATTTAATGCCCCGATACTCCGGATGCCAAGACCCCCGAGACCCTTAGGATGATGAGGGGTAGCTTTTTTCCGCCAGTGTATACCCGTAGCATGACCATTAGCCCAAAAAAACCTAGCTAACATGCTATCAGTTTTACAATAAAAACAGGAAGACTCATGTTTCACTTTCTCTAATTCCAAATTCAAGGTACCAATATATACTTCCTCCGTTTCAAAATAGTTGCACCATTTGGCATTTGGCCACTATTTATGAACCAACTTTAACAAGCCTTCTCTCACCATTATTTAAGAGAAAATATAGTAAAGTGAGATCTTGTTAAATTCGTCTCAATATGAGGATTTTAAATGTCAACTTTTTATAATTTTACCTATAAGCAATTAGAGATATTAACACTCAAAAAACGTCTTGGCAAACGTGAAAACGCAAATGGTGCAACTATTTTAAAACGGAGGAAGTATGTTGCAATTAAGGGTGAGTTTATCCATCAGACTCAAACCCTACCTTGAGATTGTGCCACATCAGCTTTCCACTAATTTTTACCTATATTTTATTCTTCAGACTCACTCCAGACTCATTCCAGTTTTACACTTTATCCTTCAGACTCTCTCTAGACTCTCTACCAAAAGTTTAACATATTATTTTATATTTAATCTATTTTATTTTACTATCTATAACGTTCATTACTTAATATGACGATATATAATATATAGTTCGAATATTTATCGACTATTATATTATGAAAATTACAATTTGTAGAGAAAGAGAAAATTGATATAAGAAAATTTGGAATAAAAAAAATAAATTATACATACAAATGGCTATTAATAGCAGTTTCACATAATAGTAGATAGTAGATAGTAGATAGTAGATAGAATAATAGTAGACTAGTAGTGTCATATTAACTTTATCTTTTGCCTTATTTTCTCACTCGTTCCCTCCCCAAACTGCAAGTGTCTTGTGCCTTTTATCACAATTTTACCCCTTAATTTGCAGATAGCTGAATTTGGACTTTTTTCTTGCTCGTTGGAGGATGAAAGAGCGAGGGAGGTGGATTTGATTTCTTTTCTTTTGCTTCCCGAATGAATTCTCACATATGATTTTGTGTCATGGGCTTCACTTGCTTAAAATTAATATGTGAAATATAGAAAAAAGAATATATAATAGATAAAAGTTAAAATAATAGAAAATGACATTATAAGGAAAATGATACACACACACACATATATGTATATATCATCTTATGAGTTGCATATAGGGGTGGCAACGAGTCGAAAATAAGGCGAGTAGACCTCAATCGGCCCCATAATTCGTGACCGAAATTCCCGTTGATACCATCCATCATCCGTGAAGAATTTCGCCCATATTCGCCCCATTCATTAACCACATATGGGGTGGGTGAGAAACTGAGTCCTAGAAAAGTATTTTGTAAACTTAATAGTTAAAAAATTTTAGTAAATGAAAATTTTGCCATTCACTAAAGCAAAGCCACTAAATATCAATTAATAATTCATAATACATGCCCAAAATGAGTTCTAATTAGAATATATATACTAGTATATTATATATATACGCATATTATTATATGGATGGATGGGCCGGGGTGGGTGGCAGGTAGTGGGACAAAAAAATTTCTCCCATTTCCGACCCGTTATCCACTGATCACCATACCCACCACTGGTTTTCATCCATTCATCTGGCGAGTGGGTAAATAATAATCCATTCATCCATGGATAAATGCCAGTCTAGTTTAGAACATCTGTTGCCGCGTGGTTTCTGTCGTTCATTCAATTAAATTAATAATTTCCCTATTGAAAAATAATTTCATCGTTTCATGTTTTCACGCTTGCCGATGCATGATTCAAGTTAAAAAAAGTTAATACTAATAATATATACATTTATATGACTATGTTTTTCCTAAAGTATAAATCATCAAAGACAATTAAAGTGTAAATGTATGTGAATAATAAACACTATATAAATGGTGCAAATATTTCTAAATGGAGGAAATACCATTTTAGAAAATGTATTTAATGCTTATATAAGGGTTGCATTTGTGTTTGTAGAAACCGTAATATGCACTTACAAATTAATAAAGAGTTAATTTTCTTTTATGCGATTTTCCTTCCCTCTTTTTTTTTTTTCTTTCGGTGCAAGATACTATTGTGCACCGTAGACATGGCAAGAAAAGTTGGAGGTCGAGGGAAGATTGCTAAAATGCTTTCTTTCGAATTCTCAAGCGCTTAAGGTCCGTTCAATGGACGAGCTAATTGGCATAGAAGCGATTCAATTTGGCGCTGGACTTGGCGAAGTTCTTACTCCAAAAACTTCGATTTAGAGTTTGAAACAACAATCAGAGATTTGCACTATCTTCAATGAATGGTTGAATTCGATTCATCGACATTCCAGAGCATCAATTTCGAATCAGAATGTAGAGGTAACTCCTAGACCAAATGCTATTTTAAAAGAATTGGAAAAGGTTGCTGATGATAATATGCTAATCATAATTCGGAAATTCGCATTGATTTTGATGATATTAAAGAGGAAATTGAGTTTTTGGAATTCTACTGTGGTATGTTATGTTGTTGGTGCGAACCCTCCAATTCATGTAATGAAGGGTTTTATCCATAGAATATTGAAGAATTTCAAGGTTAATTGATAAGGTAGCTTTTATTAATAAGGGAGTCTTCATTGTGAGTTTTCTTCTATGGAGAATAGAGATAAAATTCTAAATGGTCATTACTTCTTTGATAGTAAACCATTAATCATCAAGCCCTTGGAAGCTGATATGGATTTTGATAGAGATGATATTGAGGTGGTGCCAGCTTGCGTTCAATTGAAACTAAATATTCAATATTGGGGTGAGAAAGCCTTGTACAAGATTATAGAGCCAATTGGTAAACCTATTCAGAGAGATGAAGCTACAAAAAAGCGGGACAAAGTTCAGTTTGCTAGAGTGCTTGTTGAGGTTCAGATGGATAAATCTACCTAATCAGATTAAATTTTTTGAATGAACATGGTGATAAAACTACAATTGATATAATTTATGAATGGAAGCAATGGTTTGTGATTCTTGTAAGATAATGGGGAATGTAGAGGCAGATTGCAGAGTGAAAAAGAAACAAGTCTGGAAGGTTAAGCCAAGAAGGTTGTGAATGCACAACTTGTTGCTACTAGTGGTGATGCAAAGAATGTAGTTGATCCTGATGGATGTCAGAAGGCCTTAAAGCCAATAAGAGTCAAGGTTTCTCAGGTGAAGCCAACTAACACTACTAATAATTTTCAGTTGTTGGAGACTGGTGAGAGTTCAAGGCATGAATTGGTTGATGTTAGTGGTCAGGAATAAGATGAGATAGACAGGGGGAACCCTCCCAACCATAACGGATAGAATATTGAGTTAGAATGTCCTAGGGATCAATAACCCCAATAAGCAGAAGGATGTGCTTAAGTTCATTCAAAGGCATAATGTTGGGCTAGTGGGTCTCTTGGAGACTAAGGTAAAGGTTGGCCATCTTGGTAGCCTTTATCAAAATGTTTTCAAGTCCTGGTGTTCCACTTCTAATATAGGGTATCATACAAGAGGGAGAATATTATTAGATTAGAAACCTGGGTCTTCAATGTTAACATTATTCAAGGAACTGATCAGTTGATTCATAGTTTTGTTCAACTTATCAATGGTAGGATCGGGTTCTTTTGCACCTTCATTGATGCTTACAATGTAAGTGTAAACAAGGAAAAGCGTTGGCATGATTTGAGATGCTTGAAATCTGGTGCCCCTTGGTTAGTTCTTGGAGATCTAAATTGGGATGAGAGAATAGGAGCTCCAGTTAGGAGTGTAAATATGGAATCACTTAATAGATGTATGTTAGAGTGTGGATTGGATATTGTGAGAAGTACATGATGTTTCTTCACTTAAAATAATAAGCAACAAGGGAGTGCAAGAGTTTATTAAAAATTAGATAGAATCATGGCAAATGAAGCTTGGTTGGATTGTTATGATAATGCCAAGGGTAGTTTCCTACATGAAAGAGACTTTGATCATGCTCCAGCTCTATTGTCTGTTTTTCCAAGGCAAAATGAAGGGAAAATTCCTTTCAAATACTTCATCATGTGGAGGTTATCTCCTGAATTTGCAAAGAGTTAGGAATTGTTGGCAAATGCAGATTGCTGGATCAAAGATGTTTGTTATTAGCAGGAAGCTTAAGCTAATAAAAAATAAAAAAGTCTCTGCAAGAACTGGAAAATGAGTTTCACTAATACCCAAGCAGCAAAGCTAAAAGCTCAGAAAAATATAATTAGTGCTCAGTCCTTGATGCATGCTAATCTTGGGAACCAGAACATAACTGATGCTGAGACTGATGCAGTTAAAGAATACAAAATGAAGCACAAAGCTTACTTGGAATTTCTTCAGCAAAAGTCCAAGTTAAGTTGGGCAAAAGATGGTGATGAAAAATACAATTATGTTCCATAAAAGTATTAGAACTAGAAGAATCCAGAATAATGTCGATGCAATTAATGACATGGACGGGGCTTGGAAAGATACTCATGCGGAAAATGGAGCTTTTTTATCCTACTACAAGAAGCTGCTGGGTATTGGCATGTTTGATAGGAAGCCTGTGGTGGCTTAATTGTGCAAAGTGGTCCTTTGATCACCGATGCTCATAGACAGCTTCTTATGGCTCCTTACACTGTTGATAAAGTGAAAAAAAGCTTTGTTTTCAATCTTTGGAAATAAAGCTCCTGGTTCTGATGGCTTTGGAGGGCACTTCTGTAAAGATGCTTGGGATATAATTCGAGCTGATATTACTGATGCAATTCTAGATGTTTTGAGGGAGAGGAAGCTTCTTAAGGAACTAAATGCAACAGTAATAACCTTGATTCCTCAATCTAATATAAATGCCCTAGCAATGTAGGTGATTTTAGACCTATTTCATGCTGCAACACAATCTATAAGTGCATAAACAAAGTCATATGTAGTAGATTCAAACTAGTTTTGCCTGATATTATTACTAAGAATCAAGGTGGCTTTGTGCATGGGAGATACATTGTCCATAATATTATGGTTGTTCAGGATTTGGTTAAGGCATATGGAAGGAAATCTGCTAGTCCAAGTTGTATGATTAAATTAGACTTGCAGAAGGCTTATGACACAATTGATTAGCAATTCTTAAAGGAGATGTTGTTGCATTTGGGCTTCCCTGATCCTTTTATTGAGATTGTTATGGAATGTATGTGTCTCTTCACCTAAGTTCTCTCTAATGGTGAATGGAAGTATGCATGGTTATTTCAGCTCTGCTAGGGGTTTAAGGCAAGGAGACCCCATGTCTCCCTTGCTTTTTGTGGTGTGCATGGCATATTTGTCTAGGTTGTTGATGAATGTGAGTAAACTATCTCAATTCAAGTTTCACCCTATATATAAAGCCATGAAACGTTCTCACCTTTGTTTTGCTGATGACCTTATTCTCTATTGCAAAGGTGAATTTCCTTCGGTTTACCTTCTACTCCAAGCCTTTAAAATTTTCTCTAAGGTTTGAAAGCAATTGTGTCCAAGTCTTCCTTGTATTGGTATGGGTTATCTGAGAGTGAGATGCAGAGGGTTGTTGATGCTTTTGGTTTGGTTAGGAGTTCTGATCTTCCATTTAAATATTTAGGTGTCCCTATTTGCTCTAAAAGAATCAGCGTTACTCAATGTGATTGCTTAGTTGAGAAAATGGATGCTAAGATTAGAATGCGGAGCTCTAAAAATCTATCTTACAGCCAGGGCATTATTAATCAATTATGCCTTACTAAGCTTCATATGTTTTGGGCTCAAATTTATGTTCTTCCTAAGAAAGTGCTGCAAGACATAGAGAAAATTTGTGGAGCTTTTCTGTGGAGTGGTGACTCTTATTGTCTGAAGCCTGGAAATATGGATTGGGAGAGATTGTGCTGTGATAAATCTGGAGGAGTCTTGGGTTTCAGAAACATCATCAAGTGAAATATGGCTAATATGGGGAAACATGTACGGGCCATAGGCACTAAGCAAGATAATTTGTGGGTTAAATGGATTCACTCTGTTTACCTCAAATATGAAGATTGGTGGGAGTATCCCCCAGTTCTGGTGTCAGTTGGTATTGGGGTAAAATCTGTGAGATGAAAAACCAGTTGAATTTTATGCACCGCCTTACTCTAAGGTGAGTAAGATTTATGATGCTTTGATGGGAGATCCTCCTCATGTTCACTGGGACATTATGGTGTGGAATAGTCTGAGGATTCCTCGTTACAGATTTATCGTATGGCTTGCTGCGCAGCAAATTAAAGGCTACGGGCAACAGCAAAGCTTGCTAGCATTGGTGTGAGTACGTAATTCCCCATATTATTTACTATGTGCAGCTGGTGTTGAAACACATAAGCACCTATATTTTGACTGCCATTTTAGTAAGATCTGCATCTCAGAATTGAAGAACTGGCTTGGTATTACCACTGTTACTCATGCTTCAACTGGTTTGATTTGCTGGATTAGCCGCAGTAGGAAATCCAAATTTTAGAGGGCAATTTTGTTTTCTGATATTTCAGCAGTAGTTTATAGTATTTGGAGAAGCATGAATGATGCTTATTAGAAGAATATTGTGCCAAGACCTCAGAATTTGATAGAGTTCATCAAACAGATTGTAAATAATTAGAGTTGTAATGCCTCAAAAGGTTGCAAGGAGAGTTATAACTAGTTTTTGTCTTTATAGGTATTCTTAATGTATGGTTCTCTTCTCTTTGTTAAGAACTCTTGTTCTATTTAGAGTGGTGCTATAGGTTGTAAAGTTGTTGACGGTGGAAATATACATACTTACTTACTTAGTAAAAAAAAAATTAATAAAGAGTTATCAATTTGACAATATAAATTAAATCCAATATAACTGGACCCATCGGTACTTATGTACTATTTATATAGATGTGGTGGTATATGTTGTCTAAGTTTCCAAAGTTTAAGTTTTAAGCTGAAAATTGAATTGCATTTGATCTTTTGAAGCAAATGAAGTATATTTTTTTTTACTTCTCCCATCCTCGAAAATTGACTATATACTATTTTAATTAGTCAGTTGATGATTCTCTTGTTTCCTTAAAGGGAAAGTTAACTTCTATCAACTCATGTCACATGGTCCATTCACTAAATATCTCTCTATTGCTTTCACTTTATCTTTATATATATTCATGTCATGTACCATGTAGGGCTCTCAACTACTACTTACTATCTCTACTCTTTATTTTTAACATGCATGTCCAAATTAAACCCAACAGAACAATTGTTTGATCAGGACATAGGGAGTGTTTTGTTGGGTTAAAATTGATCAGCAGATCATGTGGAATTTTTGAAGCTGGTAGTCACACACTAACAAAGGAGGACCTAAACCTTTTGTACATACATATAACCCATACTATGGCCCTTTATCAAGTGACCATCAACATTCCTCCAATATTCTTAAGGAGAATTAATATCATACTATTTGCAAGCAAAACAACATTATTGTTGAGTTATTGATCCAATATGAATGTTTGGTATATGACTGAATTAGCATTAGGAATTCTAGGAAATTTGCTATCAACTTTTCTCTTCCTTTCTCCATTACCAACTTGCAAAGAAATTCACAAAAAGAGGTCGGTAGGGAAATTTTCTCCATTACCATACTTTGCCATGGTGCTCAGTTCCGGTATTTGGCTTGCATATGGATTATTCTTACAATCTACTACCCGCATTTTAGTGCTAACCACCAGCACCATTGGCCTCTCTCTTAGCTTTGCCTACATCATATTTTTCACCTTCTACGCTGATAGCAAGAAGAGAAAACAACTACTTATTTTTACCATTGTTGAAGTAGTCATTTTGGCATCTATTGTTACACCCATCATCCTTAAATTCTTCATGAGCCATGTGAAGAAGAAAGAACACGGCGCGATGATCTTAGGGAGCTTGGGTATTGTGGCTAACCTTTTTCTCTATGCCTCACCATTTTCACTTGTGGTATGTACACTTCTAGCTCAATCCTTAGTTGCATTGATTTATATTTGAAACTTATTATATACTCTCTCCATCTCATATTCTCATGTCAAAGTTATATATGTTAAAGAGTATCACATTTACTTTTCTAGATTGTAAGTTAAATATGTTAAAGAGTATCATATTTACTTTTCTAGATTCTAAGTTAATCAAAGTACTTTAAGATTGGACCTTAAATTGATTCACTGAGTTTTTTCTTCTTTAGTTTTCTAGCAAAAAAGTAACACAAGTTCAACCGGAACGAAAGGAGTATTAGGTTAAATATATAGCAGAAATTCTAGGGTTCATTCTAGTTCAAAATATTCATCCTATTCAAGACTAAAGAGTTCTAGAGTTTAATTCCCATGGTTCACGGCAATATGCTTAGATATCTTACTAAGTATATACTGAACTACAAAACAGAAAATAGTTTGTGTAGATTTTTGTTTTTTTATTGCTTCTACCATTTTTAAATGGCCCGGACCCGGAGCTTTAGAGACAGTAATAAAAGACGTATAACAATCTCGAACTCATGTGATATTGTTAAAATTAAAGTAAGAGTGGAAGTGTAAAAAAAATTGATGATGAAAGTAAAGAGAGAAGTTACATTAGAGGGCCTGAACTTACCAAAAGAAGATCAAATGGTGGAAGTTTATGCAAAATAGCCCAAAAAGGAACATTGTAGAAGCTAGTATTAAAGAACACAAAATTCTCGGTGTAACTATTGCACTATAACTCATGGTATAACCACCGTTTTTTTTTGTAAAAAGAACTCAAATGATCAGATGAAATAAATGACATGCGATTCATGTCATTCTTTGTATAGTACATATCATTCTTGTTGGAATCTATGGCTTATACATGTTACACAATACGTTATGGTGTAACATGTTATACTCAAGATGCATTCGATCTCTAGTTCCACGGTGTGCCAAAGAGTGGGTAAAGTTAACATAGTACATATAATCTTTTTTTGCCATCATTTATCAAGATTAATCCAACTTTGATTAACTCGTAATAAATAATAGTAAGGGAAATAAAATTAATGTATTGTTATAGATAAATTAGTTAAATTTCATATTTAGTTAAATAAGTCTATGATGCAACATCTATTAAAAGCGAAAAATTTAGTCGACTTAAGATTTGATCCTAAAACTGATTGATAATAGATTTACTCTTCAAGCTTCTTGTGTGTTCTATTTCTCTCCTCCTAATCAAGTGTTGCTAATCTCACGAGTTTTCATGGGATCCCACTTTACGCTTGCCCTTATTCTCGGTCTGCCAGTTAAAGGCCTTAGCCACAGTAGCACTATGCGCTGTGTCTATATCCTATCTCAGCAAGTCAAACCCTAACAGGGGAAGCTCTTCACTCACTAAGGATAGACAGTCTCCGCGTAGGGGGCAACACTGACTTTGTTTTAAGACAAAAGAAGATTAGCCTTTATTGAAGGATTTTAAGGGAGGCGTAGCTTCATCCTGCCTTAGAACCGAGTGCCCTTTGGCGTAATTGGTTGAAATATCAGCTCCATACTGTTTTGTTATTCTTGGTTAAGGGATGCAGGAGGTGAACCGAGAGGCCAAATTATCTTGTGCAACATTTCATATACAATGTGGTGCAAATGTACAATGTATGCAATCAAACCGATATTAATCAAATAAAAGAATCTGAATTTAATTTCCTTTTCCATAATTCCTGAAAACACTTAAATATTATTAGCTTGTGTGATGGTTGCATCAATATGTGGTCAACTTTTATACTAGAAATTTAGAAATAAGATTATATTATTAAAACCAATTCGCTATAGAAAGAATAGCTTAATAGCTTATACAACTAAATGTTATCATCCTAAAGTTTAAATAGAGTACAACATACTCACAAGGTCACACCTATATCGTATCTAGCACATGACATGATGTCTGGTACAAGCAAGGTCTCTAAGATGGTGTTGCCATTCAGTTCAATTCATATATAAACTCTAAGAATATGATACATTGATACAATGATACTTGTGATGTGAAACCAAATCCGTCTATATCAGTGATTTCATAACACTATATCCACCAAACTAAAACATGTCCAATGCTCAAAGACTCTAAGGACAAGGAAAGAAAACGAAGTACGACCAAATCTGAAGCATTGTGTTAAACTGTCACCAGGCCACGTAAACTAGAGAATTAGGACCAGCACGCTATGTAACCCAATGACCAACCTTTCATTGTGATTTATTAAAGAGATCGGTCATGATCATTCTTCTAATCTTCTTCATGGTTGGATCATATCAAATGTACGTAAATAGCAGGTTTCGTTTCTTTGGGCAATGCATGGTCTTTAATTTGCAGGCTATACGCCTATAAGATCTTCACGTGAAGAATAAACCCAATTCAGATTTTTCTGTCTTTCTTTCTTTCACAGTTTTTTGCTAGGCAGGAAAGGTACTTCCGTACTTGCATATATAGTTTCCTAGATGTAGGCGATCAGCTTTATTGGCATGCATGACATATTGACATCATGACATGCATGAAAGAATCCTTGCCTTCCATACATCATACATGTAGACATAGGCGGCTAAGGCCATGTGCAGGGTGAGCAACTGCACAGGGCCCCCGAAATATAAGAACTCAATTCTATTAGTTGTATGCCTAAAGGAAAAAATAAAAGAAAACCTAAATCTAATAATTACAAATTTAAAGAGATTAATTATATTTACTATTTTTCTTCTTCTATTCCTATTCTCCAAAGAAAAGCTCCATTTATAACTCTTTTGTCTCTTCTATTCACCAAAAAATTTAATCTTTATAATTCATTTTAGCACAGGGCCCCTAATTTTATGAGACGGCCCTGCATGTAGACTTTTCTGGGAATATCTCCATGTGTATTTTTGAAATCTTTGAAGATCCATGCAACTCATCTCCTGTTGTACCTGTGTAACACGTTGCGCATTCTAATTTAATTATAGTGCATGATTCTCGCAAAGCCCATTGAGACATCATTTTGACCCAGACCCTTTCAAACTTAATCAGGAATCTCATTGATGCATTAACATAATACATAACTAGTCTTATATACATTCAAGTGCGAAAGCATATTAAATTCTTCATATTAAAATAAAGATAGAGATACAATTATTTTGTTTTCTTATTTAATTAAAGTAGGTAGTTAACTTTTTTTTTTCTTTTTCTATTTTTTGGTGTCCCTCATATGTTGCCTAATACTCCCTATGTTTTCTTTTAATTGTTCACAATCCTCTTTATTACTTTTTTTTTTCAATTGTTACACTTTTCCTCTTTTCTTATAAGGTAACTATCAACAATAACTTTTCCATTATTGTACCTCCTATATATGAGGGATGATAAAACGCTAAAAGTTAGTGGACACTTGCCCATTAGCAAGTATATCATCATTTCAACATATTTAAATACACAACAGGGGTTGGTTTAATAAAAACAAAGGTTTCAAACACATAAACAGGGGTTACTTTAATAATAACCAGGGTTTCAAACGCACAACAGGGTTTTTCTTATCAATAATCAATTGTCCTCTTTGGGGGAAAAGCTATTGGTGCAATTTTATGCTTTATGACAGAGATCACATGTTTACTTTTTGACGAAAAGTAAATTTCAACAATTTACATACACAAACATGGGTTGGTTTCACAAAAAAAGGGTTTCAAACACACAAATAGTGGTTGATTTAACAATAATCAAGATTTCAAACACACAAATAAGTGTTCTTATCAGTAATCAGTTGTACTTTTGGGGGGAAAAGATGACTGAGACAAGAAAATCAATGTAATTTTTTGCTTTATAGCAGAGGTCACATGTTTACTTTTTGACAAAAAGTAGCATTTTATTAACAATTTTTTTTTACAAAAGATAACTTTTTTAAAAAAAATAAAATAAAAAATTATTGTTAGTAGCATGCCCGGCACTAACTATTGTGGTTTTATCATACCTCACCTCCTATATTCCACCTCCCACTTTATTAATCAACAAAATTTTCCCACCTATTCCATCTTTTTTGTCTATTATATTATTATCTTGCTTCTTTTACATTTCCCACAATGAAACATTCTTTTTTTGTACGTTTCTCTTGTTTTTTGCACTATTTCCTTCATCCTCCCCCAAAAATATGTATAACAATTAAAAGAAAACAAAAAGAGTATAATAGAGACATTCATTTTTTTAAAAATGTTTGTGAAACAAAAAATACACTAGGACTAGCAAAATCAAGAAATCCATGTATTATATAGATATTTTCATGTAATGGGGTAATTAAGATAATTTAAGAAGGGGATTTTGGTTTATAATGCAAATGAACTAGAGAAAACTTGACAAAATTGAAATAAATTGTTTTTTAATTGAGTTGTTCTATTAAATCATGTTTCTCATCGAAGAGATCCCCTTCTTCACTTATTTTCCCCCCTATATACTTCAAAAATGTGCAAACTGTAATGATGATTGATTAAGGAAAATCCAAATAATAAGGATTGATCGGTTATCGAGGTACTATTTAGTACAAATATGTCGATATAGTTGATACTATTGAGAGAAAATAACTAAATCCATACTTTCTTACTTTCTTTTTACTTGCAATAGTTTGACTTTCACGCTTGTCAATATATAACTTCAATCATTATCATCCTTAATTATTGATGATTAAAAATTATAAAAGATAGTTATTCAAAAAATAAGCATTGAGACGAATCTAATAAGATGCTACATGAATATTTTTTTCAATAACTTTAAATCATCAAAGATAAACTAAATAGAGTTTGTGAATAATGTGAAAATCAAACTGCTGCAAGTAAAAAGAAACAGATGAAGTATTATTTAGCATTAGCCGGCAAATGCAACCATTGCTTATATTGAGATTCAATTTTCCAAACAAAAAATACATATTAAATAAATTTTACAATTGACATGATGGTATTTATCTTCTGATGTGTTATTGTGTCAATATGTCGTTCTTCTGTTTTGCCACAATGTATTTACATAACAGCGAACAGCAAATCGCTCCAACTGCCAAGCAACTGGGTAGAAGCACGCTTCCATGCTCCTCTATTTAATGCCTAAACTTTTTGATCCTGTTAAAACAACAAAAACTAAGGATGGCCAACAAGTAGTCCTTCAACAGCCCAAGTGATAAAATTTGATGAACTGGATCACGCCGACAATGGATGGAATCCTGCAGAACAGGGAAGAGTAACCTAGGTGTTTTGGGACGAACCCTCTCCAATGCTTAAGTCAGATGTGTGAGCAAGTAAGCAATTAGGATGGAGAAAACTGTAAGAATTAGGTTTGCATGTGAATGAAAAGTTACCACTACATAGGAGCCATGTGGTTTATTTATAGTGGAGTATTTGTGAGGTGAAAGACTTTGGACCATTTCCTTTTGGGTCAAAAGGAGACCGACTCCTTCATTAAGCCAAGGACTTTGTAATAGAAAGGTGAGATCAACTTGAATGGACTTGGGCCAATATTTGGACCTCAACATTTTTTTATTTATTATTTTTTGGGTTAAAGGGGCCAATGAAGCTAAAGATTATTCATACATAATACTAAGAGTAGCTAAGGTTCATCATCCCCACTATTACAAAGTCTTCACAAATGTTCAAAAGAAGTTTCCTCCAAACAAATATGAAGTTCCTCCCAAGTTGATTTACAAAATTTGAGAACTACATCATTTTCAGTAATACCCTGTCGAACTAGTTTAGCTAGGACATCCACTTCCCTTGTCTGATTCCAATCAACTTTGTGCACCTCCTCCATTGGACCTCCCTGCAATAACAACGCTGCATGCATTTGTTGCATTAGTGTATCTGTCTTTGAAGTCTGCTTCCCGATTGATGTTGGTTACTGCTATAAGTGAATCAGATAGGAAAATATAGTCATCCCACTCTTTCCTGTTTATCCATGATATTGCCTTCATGATAGCTATAATTTCTGCCAAATTGGCATCATTACTCACCATGATAGCACATATCCCTTCAATCAAGCGACTTGAGCTATCCTTACTGGTAGCTTTAATTCTTGCATGATAAGCATTATGGGAGAAGGATGCATCCACTACAATAGTGAATTTATGACTCTGGGAGGTTTCAAGGTTATCATTTTGGGTTAGATAAATAGTTATTATAGGTCTTGAGCAATTGTACTATAGCTAGAAAATTTGATGCCAAAAAGGATCCAATTTTAAATATTTTTTTATTGAAAACGCAATGGTCCTCCTTAACCAGATCCTCCAATAAAAGTACGAAAACATAGTAGCCCAAGTAGTCTTAAAGGCATCATTCATGATCGACAGTCATATTTTTTAAAATCCAAGTATTAAAGTCAAGGTCCAAGAAATCAGGAGACAATGTGAATCTTTTCCATACCTCCATGGCTTTAGGGCAGTCTCCCAATATATGTTCCATAGTTTCATCTAGAATTTGACACCATGAGTAAGAAGGGCTATAACTGATTCCTCTACTATGGGGCATTTGCTTTGTAGGACTACCATTCCATAGACAGATTCATAGAAATTATTGGATCTTATGATGAAAGGGAACGTTCCAGATACATTCCCATTCTAACTCATGAGGGTAAATATGAGTACACTAGGTCATCCATTTCTCTTTATAAATTTTCTTAGAATATAAGAAACTTCCTTTGGCTGCCCAACAAACCAGGTCATCCTCATTTTTATAATATTCAGAGGCTAGGTTTTAAACCTGATATCCATAATACTATATGAGGGAAGGATTAATGTAAGATCTCTAAGATCCCATTTTCCATCACAGATGATACTACTTATAGTCATGTTATTCTCATGGAGAGATAAACATACATAAATAGCACCTCTAAGAGGCCCAAATGGTGTCCAAACATCATACCGGAAGAGCACAAAAGTCCCCTTCCTATACTCGAGCTTGAGTACTTTTGAAAAATATTCCACCACTTCCCCATGTCATGCCTAATATGGGATCCACCTTTGAAGGATTATTGGACGAATATGCATCTTCCAACAGAGTTTGGCTAAGGTAATCCGATTTACTATATCATTCCTCATAACCCTTAAACCTCCTATCTCCTTAGGCTCGCAAATTTTGTCCCAAGAGATAAAGGCCATGTTTTTCTTCCGATCCTTAATCCCCAAAAGAAAGTTCTCACAGTGGATTCAATAGGTTCTATGGCCTTAGTAGGCCAGCTGATATATAACTCATAGAATAAGCAGGTATTGCATTAAGGGTTGCAGTGGTAGTTTTTCGACCTACTCTGGATAATGATTTAGCCTTCTAGTTAGCCAGCTTGACTTGCATTTTGCTTATAATATGGCTTAGCTGGTTCCTAAGTGGCCTCTTATCAGTGTTGGGAAAACCCAAGTACATACCAGGTCTGGATGGGGAGAAATGTTGAGTCTTGTAGATATTATAGTGCAGATTCTAGGCTAAGTGTTTTTTGAGATGTATACCATGCTCTTTTGAGGATTCATTTTAAGTCCCGATTGATCATGAAACTGGTCAAGAGTTTTTAACAGGGCATCAACGGTCTTGACATTGGCTTTCCCAAAAAGCAGAATATCATCCGCAAAGAGGAGATTGAATATGGTAATTATGTTCCTGTGTATATAGAAAGGTGTCCACCTATGCTCTATACAAGCCCCCTTAATAAGTTTAGTCAAGAATTCCATGCAAAGAATGAAAATATATGAGGAGAATGGATCACCCTGTCTAATTCCTCTTGATGGCTGGAAAGTTTCAGAGGGTTAGCCATATCACGGAAGAGGAGACTGTATTTATACAACTCATGATTAAATTACAGGTATGTCTATCTAGTTTATGATTGATGATGGCCATAAGGATGAAATCTCATCCTAGTTTATCATACGCTTCTCAAGGTCAATTTTGATTGCCAAAAAAATCCACCGGCTATTTCCTTTTCCGCCTTTCATTGAATGGAAGATTTTAGAAGCAACAATATAGCTGCTCTCAGTTCCTCGCCCATGGAGGAAGCGACTTTGGTTGGGAGAGATCATGTTATTTAGGAGAGGTATAAGTCTTTGCACTAATACTTTGGTAACAATCTTGTAAGATGTGTCGTAGAGGCTTATGGGTCTAAACTGCTTAATAGTCCTGGGCTCCTCATTCTTGGGTATGAGGCATATCATAGTCCTCATAAAGTCAGGAGGAATGACACAATCCTTAAAAATCACTCTAACAAACTCATGACATCATGATTTATATAATCCTAGTGTTTCTGAAAGAACACGGGATGGAAACCATCTTTCCCTGAGGTTTTCAAAGGCCCTAAGCTATAAACAGCTCTTTTAACCTTACTATAAGTTGGCATCTTAACTAGAATGATAGACCCAAAATCATAATCCATAAACCCAAAAAATGAAAATCTTTGGCGTTTTTATGAAAAAACATACCAAAGAGAAAACTTTTGCCCAAGACTTAATAATCAAGGATAGAGAATTGAGTTTAGCTAATAGCTTAGATGTCAAGGACCGCCATTTTTCATTTATGAGTTTTATAAAAGAGGGATGAAAACCATACCACAGGGGTTCAAGTATGAAGGTTTTAGCAATGCTATCATTTACATAAAGAGTGGGATAATCACATCTTAATAGGACAGGAGAATGGTCCAAGCATATTATAGTGATGTTGGTTAAATGAGAATTCGGCCAAGATTCAAACCACTTACTATTTACAAGGGCACTGTCCAATTTTTGTTGGATGAGGTTCTTCTTTGATCTGTTATATTAGCTCATGCAAATTTCATGCCAGAGCTTTGCACTTCAATTATACCACAATAACAAATACAAGAATTAGGCCCTGTTCTTTTGGACTTATTTTCAGTTCAGTTCAGTTTCTGTCTGCAATTCAGTTTCACTTAATTTAATTCAATTCAGTTAATTTCAGTTAAGTTAAGTTAATTTCAATTCAGTTTCTCTCAATCCAAAAGAGCGGGACCTTAAACTCCAAATATTGGTTGTTTTTGACAGGATTGCCCCCCAGTTTTTCACTTTGATTTCTAACTTCATTAAAATCACCAATAACTAACCAAGGAAGATCAATATCTACAGACATGTCTTTTATTAGTTCAGCCCAATTGACTTTCCTACGTATAAACTTAGTACTAGCATAGATACTAGAAAAATTAAAGGAAACGTTTTAAGACAATACTTGAACCACAACATGCATGGTATGGATATTCTTTCTAATAGGTGTGAAGTTCACCTTAGAGGAATCCCATAACAACAAAAGTTCTCCCAAGAATTCACATACAAGGCTCTAAATAATCCCACTCGTCAAAAGGAATGGAAGAGGTAATGGATTGGGTAGTCAAACCTGGGGTTCTAGTTTCAGTTAAAAGAATCAGAATTGGATTATGCTGATCAACAATACTTAGGAGGTTTCTCTTAGAACTAGGGCGAGAGATACCTCTAGTGCTCCAAGCTATGATCTTCATCATATTAGGGATTGGATGGCTCTGATGAAGATGACCCCGTATCTCTATTTCCTTCAACGATTTCACCTTTTTCAACTATCGTTTCTTGTTGAGCGGATCCAAGATTCTGGGTGTTAACATTATTACACAGATGTAAGGAATCCTTCCCCCTCCTGTTTACCGGTCCTCCATCTTGATTTCTAGTTGGGCCATGTCCCCTTCTGTCCTCAACACGAAGAAGGAGTTCGAGAAAATGTTGGAGACAATCTTTGTACTCTCTAAAGTCAATGAATAGATCTTCCTCAATAGAGGCAATATCGGTTGAGGATCCATAAAGTAGATAATATCGTCCTCCGTATAGATCTAATCGTTGTTGTTTCCTAGGCTTGCTATCAAAAACTCGAATGCCCTTGTTGCAACCGGAAAGGATCCTCGTAGATCGTCTAAATTTAGGAGATGCCCCAGCATTAATTCTTCTCCTTCCCTTTTGTCATTAATAGATCCAAAAATGGGAGGTCTGCCGCTTGAGGATTTACTATTAATTTTCGAATTTGAAGGGGAAAGAGACGAATCATTGATGTTTGAGTCTAGGCAAAGTAGACAATCTTTAGGGGATCCACCTCTATGAAGTTCCATGTCGGCTTTTTAAAACATCGGAGTTTGGGTGTGGAACTAGGTAATTAGCATTGTTCTTTGAGGAGAAACATGGGGGATTCGAAAGTCGTGGTGGCTGGGCTCCATTTTTTGAGAGGGCCGGATACAAGTTTATTAAGGTTTCAAGGTGGAGGGTGATTTTTTAAAGGATAGGTTCCACAGATAAGGTGGGATATAGGGAAAAGGGGGAAATTTCGGCCTAAGGCCTAGAAAGGGATATTTGATTGCATTAATAGCTAAGGCCCATAAATTATGATTGGCACTTGCCCACCATTCTCGAGATTAGGTTAATCCATGAAGATTTGTCATTGAGCCTTACCAGGATTTTAGGACCAACACAAATCATTTCCCCCTCATTTTTCATTCTGGACCATCACCATGGCTTCGCCATTACCTTTCGACATCGCCACATTATTGTTCAACAAAGGGTTCCTTTTTTCCTTCCATTCCATCCTTTTAAGCGTCCTTTTTCCTTTTTTTCCTACATTCTTTTTCTGTCTTCTTGTTAGAGTCCTCCTGGAAACCATTTCAAAATCCTCCAAAGCTTCCTTAACGGCAGTTGACACCACCTTGAGTCACTCCTTGTTCCTGAGCTACCTTATTCTTTTCAGGAGGGACGAACCACTTGACTCACCTGCAGAGTTTTCCCTTTCAAGCACTTATCTTTCTTGTGCCCAAGAGCTAGGCACATTTTGCACCATGGTGGTGCATCTTCCCAAATAATTTCCTACTCAATATTTCCTAACCAAACTTTTGACTTCAACGAAACAGCAACATCCAGTATAACCATCAATCTAGCAAACCGTATTTGATCTCTTCCTACTACCTTAAGGTTTGCAGAAATAAAGGACCCTAACTGATCTCCTACTTGCATGAGAACATCTCTATTATGAAATTCCACTGGTAATTTAGGGAGTTGATCCTACAATGGCACTTTTGAGATACAAGCTGATGAAAGTTTAAACTCTGGGTACCAATTTTGAATAGAATTAAAACAAGACTTAATGAACTAGGGGCCTTTTTCGAGAATTTTTCCCCTAGTCTCCAGAGATAGGGGAAATATAAAAACCTTTCCCAATTGCCACTAGTTTCGCCGGATAAGGGAGTCTCCAAATTTTCCCTAAGACTGATTTCAGATAGTCAAAGGAGAAAGACCATTCACAGCTTTAATTACCAAGCACGACGCCCAATGGGAAGCTAACTCAGATAGCTCTTTAAAGTCCACAAGGATGAAGACGTTCGAACAAGGCTTGAAAGCAATAGGGGATGGGAAGGAAAGACGGTAAAGAAAAGAGAAGGGGAAAAGAAGGTTGGGTGGAGAATTTTGGACATAAGGCCCGGAATGAGGTAGAAGAGGGGCAAGGATACTATTTACGAGTAGATTTGAAGGGAAGGGGATTTCCGACTGACTGGGAGGTGGATCAGGCGGGCTTCTTATTAACACTTTTTATTTTGAATTTCATATATATCCTAACTTCAGTCTCACACTACTTAGTACTTACGTTAAAGTCCACAATTTCTATAGTACTTTAAATCCATTCTTGATTTCTTTCTAGTTTTCTTTTCCCTTTCTTTTTTTCGTTTGTCATCATTCTAACATAAATTCTTGTGTTGTCATTATGTCATTCAAAATACAGAAAGAAGTACTTAGAACAAGAAGTGTAGAGTTTTGGCCAATCAGCACGTCGTTAGCATCATTCGCCAACGGTCTAGTTTGGACCATCTATGCATCATATCCCAAGAATATATTTATTCTAGTAAGAACTATACGATATATTCTCTCTAACATTCCAAACTCAATAATACATTACTAATGTGAATATATATTGGTTGGCTTTTGCAGATACCCAACATTTTAGGTTGTTTGCTGGGATTAGCTCAACTCATAATATACGTCAAGTTCAAAAATGCCAGTATTAACGCCTGTAATGAGCCAAATGAGCAGATGCAAGCTCTTTAAAGCAGAAATGTGCCTAACATGATTTATTTGATGGTCTAGTTCTCTTGTTCTACACGCTTTTACTTTTTTCATGGATGATTATTAGAGAGAGTTATGAATTTTTGTTGCCATCGATAATAGTATTAGCAATGGGTCGGATTCGTATATGATTTACCGAATTTCATATTCGATCCTTCTTTATTTTGAGTATATTATTCTCTGAGAGCACACAAATAAGATTTTAAAGAATTAAGTTATACTAACTTCTTTCAAATTTGTTAGTTGATATTAAGATGACAACATAAATTAGGTTGGATTTTGGATGTTATTTTGAAAATTCATTGTAGCACCAATCAACGGATAATAGTTTAGACTATTTAAAAGTGTGTCCTACAGTTTCATTCTAAAATCAACTAACATTAGTATAAATAATTCCTTTAACTTTGTCATACTTCGTCAATCATTAATTGGACACATGACACACTTACCACTATTCAACATAGACCACGCACTCCTTAAGTTTAAAAGGTAAATTGTTATTCTCTTCTAACTCAATTTGAGAAAACTCACTTGAATCTACCATTAGATCTCAATAAGATAATATAAGTATCCAATTTTATTTGTTTTGGTTCAAATTTTCATAAATTCAACAATGTATTTCTTAAATATATGGATGTCGAAAACCTCTCTCTAAAACCCTCTCAGGCGCACGATAAGGGAGAATTATATCGTGCACCTCTTTGGTGTAATGGGGAGGAAGAAGAAGGTGGCGGGGGCGAAAAACAGCTCATCAACACCTGGAACATCTTGTGGAGCTCAGGGAATGCAGGGAACTTAAATGGAGAGAAGAATGCGAACTCAACCAATGTAACAGTAACTCCAACTACTCAAGGTGAGAATGGTGGGATGATTGCTACAAAAATGGAGAAATCGATTATTCCCTCACATTTAGAGGTAGATCAGAACAAATGGCAAGGCTTCACCGCCAGAATCGCATTTCAATAAAGGTATGAGTCTTATCTTTGTTGCTTAGACAGTTGTGGAAGGAAAAATGACTGCTAAACTTGATAAAAATGAAATTGAAAAGTTGTACACCACTTGAAAAATTGCAATTATTCAGAATGTGGTTGGTCAAAATCTCACTTTGAATGACATTACAACATAACTAAAACTCAATGGAGCTTAATCTCTGAACCCTTAGTTTTAAAACATGAGGAGGGGTACTTTGTAGTGCAAATGAAATCAAAACAGGACAAAGATTCTATGATTTATTCTGGGCCACATCTTTTATTTGTAAAACCTATGATTATGAAGAAGTGGAGTCCTAACTTTGATTTTCATAAAGAAATCCTGAAAGTTATACCTATTTGGGTTAAATTACCTAATCTCCCTTTGAACTGCTGGAGTGGGAATTTTTTGAGCAGGATTGGTAGCTCGATAGGAGTCCCTATTAATGCTGATGAATGTACTACAAAAATATTGAGAGTCTCTTTTTCTAGGATCCTGGTAGAAATTGATGTAACGAAGGAGATTGTGTATGAAATTCAGATAGAAGATCCTTATATGAAGACTTTTTTTACAGAAAGTAGCATATGATTGGTTGCCATCCTTCTAAGAAGTGTCAGTTAATATGCCATAATTGTGAGAATAAACCTAAATCTCATACTAAGATAGTGAAGAATAGGTTCCAAAGATGGTTACATATCATACTAAAGCAGTTGATAATCAAGCTACTACTGAATCAGCTGATGAAGTGGCTACTAGGGAAGAAACACACATTATTGTTCCTTCTATGGTTATAGATCCTAGCAATGCGGGTGGTCCTTTCACAGTTGTAGGGCCTGATATTGTGATAACTCATGTCGCTACTCCTGAACATCAACCATTGGTAATGGAAGAAGATGAGCCATGGAAAGTGAAAACAAGGAAATCAAAAGGCAAACATGTGCCATTTTAATCAGCAAGAATGAGTATCTATTGAGCAAATATATAGCTCTTTTATGGACTTAGGAAGACCTGGGGTTGCTAGGGGACCAAATCCCTATTTGTCCTAATGTCTTTTGTGGCATATAATGTTAGAGGTCTTAGTGACCCAGTTAAAATAAAAGAAATAAAGTTGCTGCTTTAGAAATCTAAAGCAACCTTTTGTGCTCTTTTTGAGACAAGAGTAAGCTATGCTAAAGTTTCAAAGGTTTCTAGACAAGTTTGGTAATATGTGGCAGTTGGAGAATAATTATGACATTTCCTAGGGAGAGAATTTGCGTTGGTTGGAAACCCAATGAGATTCAAGTGGGTATAGTAAGAAAGACTAAGCAGTGTATTGCGGTGCAGATTCATGTGGTAAATGTTCATTTCCTTCTAGTAGCAGTGTGTGACCTTCATACAATAGTTGATAGAAAGAGTTTGTGAAGAGATTCGCAGGTATTGCTAGATAATAGTAATGGCGGCCTTGTGCTTACTATTGGTGATTCCAATGCTATTTTGTATGGTCATGATAGGATTAATGGAGTGGAGGTACATGAAAATGAGACTCAGGATTTTGCTTATTTCATGTTAGAAATTCAGCTTTTGGAAGCACCCAGTAGTGGGGTATTTTACTCTTAGAATAATAAGAGTACTAGGATCGTGAGGATAAGTAGTAGAATAGATAGATCCATGATTAATGATGAAATGTTGGATTTGTTTGTGGCTTCATGGTGAATTATATGCCTATTGGAGTGTCAGATCATACTCCCTTAGTAGTATGGTTTTAAGAGTTACAACAAGGTGGAGGAAGACTATTTAAGTTTCATAATTTCTTGGCAGAAGATGAGAAGTTTATGGATATCATGCAAGAGGCTTTAGACTCAGTTGAAGAGCAATACCTTAAGAAGAAGTTGTCATGCAAACTGGGTGCAGTAAGAAAAGCTTTGAAAACTCTTCACACTAGAAGCTACTCACATGCTCATATTAGAGTGATGGAGATGCTAACACTACTTTATTCTTATAAAAGTAAGAAAAGTTAGGAATATGATCTCCATCATTTACAATGAGTAGTGGAGTATGTTGACTGAGATAGAGGATATCCAAAATGAAATAGTGAATTTTTACAAGAAGTTGTTGGGTACTTGTGTTCAGTCTTTACCTTCCATTGATTTGACAATTCTAAGAACATGGTGATACTCTAAGTATGAGTGTTAGAGCTGCTTTCATTCAGCCTGTTACCGTTGCTGAAATTGACAGAGCTCTCTTTGATATAGATGTGTTTAAGTCTCCTAGCGTGAATGGTTTTAGTGCTGTATTTTTAAAAAAGAGCTGGCCTATTATCCAACAGGATGTTTATAATGGGGTGATGGAGCTTTTTCAGAAGTCTTATTTGCATAAGCCTATAAACAAAACAATGATCACTTTGGTTCCTGAAATCTCACAAGTTTTGCTAGTTAAGGATTTTGGACCAATAGCTTGATATACTATTATTTACAAGATCATTTCTAGGATCATCACTCATAGAATGCAGTTAATAATTCATGCAGTGGTCCATGCCTTTCGAGTAGGTTTTATTCCTGACATGTTTATTGCTGACAACATCTTGTTGGCTACAAAATTGATTAGAGGGTATACAAGGGTTCACATATCTCCTAGGTGTGTGTATTGTGATAAAGGTGGATAGAAAAAAGCATATGATTCTGTAGAGCGGCCATTCTTGGAGAGTATGTTGTTGGAGTTAGGCTTTCATACTTTGTTTGTGGATTGGATAATGGGTTATGTCATAAGTGTGTCTTATTCCATCTTGGTGAATAACATTCCTTCTGCTCCTTTCCAAGAAAAAAAAGGATTAAGGCAAGGTGATCCCTTGTCTTCTTTTCTATTTGCTCTTAGCATGGAGTATTTAAGCAGATGTCGAGGTGAGTTGAAAAATGATCCTGATTTCAACTTCCATCCTAAGTGTAAGAGGATTCATCTTAATCATCTCATATTTGCAGATGATTTGTTATTGTAGTTCAATTAGTTCCATGGCCTTAGGTCTTGAAGCTAGTAATAAGAAGAGCAACATGTAAATTGTCGGGGTTCTAGAGGAGGAAGCTATGAACATTGCAGCTGTAGTTCACCTCCCTATTGATGAACTCCCTTTCAGATATTTAGATGTTCCTTTATCTACAAAGAGGTTGAATTATACTCAATGTAAAATCTTGGTTGAAAAGATTATCGAAAAAGCTCAAAGTTGGATGGCTAAAACTTTGAGCTATGCTAGTAGGCTTCAACTGGTATGGAGTATTTTAAGCAGCATGCTGCTGAATTACTAGGCTCACATATTTCCCTTATCAAAGAAGATCATAAAGGCAGTTGAAAGTGTGTATAGTAGTGTGTGTCCTGATTTATATGCGATGAGTCTAATGCACGCTAATTTTACTATAAATCAGGTCCACACAAGTCGGATTGTACTTATTGTTGTCTGTTTGGGCCCATTTCCGGGACTGGCCCATCTATGACGAAGTTACTAAAATACCCCTACCTCTAGGGAACATAATCCTCCACCAGCTGGAGTCGACTAAAATGCCCTCATTTATTACAGGTCTCATCCTCTATAAATAGGGGTTGTCTTATCAGACAAAGGTATTCAATTCTCATCTAATAAAACCAGAGCATCTCTCTCTACATTTGCTCACTTTCTCTATTTACCTCAATTTAACCTGACTTGAGCGTCAGAGGGGTTTTCCTAAGAACAGCCCCAGGCCAGTTTTTCATTGTGTTTTGCAGGATTATGGAAGACCTCTTCCTCAGTTCCTTAGACCTTCTCGGGATTTCAAGACTCTCAACACTATACTTACCTTTGACAGTTTCTAGGCAGAAACAGTTTGGCGCCGTCTGTGGGGATGTTACATCTCAAAGTCACATACCGATAGCAACATGGCACCCGACTGAAGGAAGACAAGGGCTTTTCACCTGGACCGAAGAGCTCTCTTCCTGTCGTCATACCACACCCAGTGTGGAACCAGCTCATTAGGAAGATGAGTGATCTACCTCTCGGGATGAGCAGAACAACCTCAACTCCGGAACTAATTTCCTCTAAATCCACCCGTGTCACTGCGACTAACCCAAAGAGGGTAGTCGATTAGCTCAACTAGACATTCAACGAAATATTCAAGAGCTCTTAGCCGACACGCCGCAACTTAACTAAGGGCCTCATCTTCAAGCCTAATTAACTCCACTCAAAGTGGAAAGGAGGATTCCCGGGAAGAAAAGGACCGAGAAGGTATCTCACAGCAACAAGTCGGTGTAAGATGAAACAGAATGATGTCAAGTTGTCAAAAATCATGAAGCAAGTCGAGAAGGGTCTAGTGGATAGTACTTGCGCATAACAAATCCTCGAAGAAAGTGTGAAGGGACCTCTCTCGGATCCAACAAGCACAATAAGGAACATGCAACTCGGGCCCTCAACAGGTTCTCAGGACTCTTTCTTGCTATAATCACGAATTGCCCATCACTCGACACTTCAATGTCGAGCGGTGGCACATAAGCCTATCGGCGAGAAATTAAGGAAGCAAAAGGAGAGGCTCCCTCCCGGGAGTCCACCAACAAAAATCATAATGTGAACAATCACGCTTAGTCATTAGAAAGAAAGCCCAACCAACTTATCCAAAAAAGGCTAAGTATCATTTATTGTGCCCTACTCGACATCCGATTAGCGGTATTCCGGCAAATAAGACATCCTCGAGAAGCAGAGGCTCATTAGCCTCCCGAGTCGAGAATTTCTCCAATGGCCCCCCTCGATCGTTAGAGGAGTGCCCCAAACAGCGTAGCCAAAAAATGGCTAAGTATCGCTTATTAGGACCTACTCGGCATCCGAGTAGCGTCATTCCGCCAAAAGAGACCTCCTCAGGCAGCTTGAGGCTTATTAGCCCTCCCGAGTTGGGAACTTCTCTCCTAACACCTCCTCAGGAAGTACGGGGTCCTTTTAGCCTCCTCGAGTCGAGAACATCTCCGGAAGACAATTACCCTCTCGGCCTCAACAAGGGGCTCAACACTTAGCCTAAATTTGGCTAAATATCTCAATACCCAACTCATGATTACTATGGAGGGCTCATTGGCCCCCGAGTTGGTGCATTACCCTTCCCGGCCTTGCCAGGGGGCTGAACACCTAACTCGGGATCACCATAGAGGACTCATTAACCCCGAATTGGTGCATTACCCTTCTCGGCTTTGCCAGGGGGCTCAATACTTGGCCAAAATTTTTCTAAGTATGTCATCACCCTTCTCAATTCGGGAGAGTATGTAACTCGAAAAAGAAAGAAGATCGACTTAGTAAAAAAAACACCTCGGTCCCCCTCCTAGCCAGTCTGTTGCCTAGCTTGGCTCAGTAGCCACACATATATAGCGTTTGGGAAATATGGGGCTCCTACTCCTCCAACTCGAGAGACTTGAGGGTCTAATCCAGTGAACTAGCAAATGAAAAATGTTGTGTCCACAGCTCGGGAAATTTGGGGCTTCCCCCCACTCGGGATTGTCATCTCGGTTCCTCTATGAGGCTCACCTAGGTCGGCCTCGGAAAACATAACATTTGGGGATCTCGCACATCAGGACACCTAGAAGGAAGGCGCAATCTTGAACCCTCCCCCCCTCCCGGGACCGACATGGTACTCCATACCAAGAATCTTTCTCAAGCTCCGGTGGACGACCGCTTCGGGAAGGAATGAGCTGCCCTATCCGTTCATCCAGCGTGGGGCTAATTGCTTGAACCCAACAGCTAGTCTAATAAATACATTTCATGGAGGTATGATGGTGTTCGTCAGCCCCTCGAGTCAAGAACTATGGCATCCCCTCAGTTGTGGAGGAGCACCCAGACCGACTGTCATTGTCCAAACACATCAACCTCCTCGGCTAAGAAAGGGGCTCATTATCCCCCCGAGTCGAGCACATATCTCGCGTACTCCTCGGCATGCCATAGTACCCTGTCACTTAGCGAAAATAGCTAAGTGCAAACGAATGAATCTCCTCGGCCTAGCAAGGGGGTCATTAGCCCCCTCGAGTCGAGAAATTCCTCCATTGGCACCTCCTCGATCATAAAAGGAGCATCCTACTAACTTAGCCTAATAACGGGTAAGTATCGTTAATTGGACCTACTCGGGATCCGAGTAGCATCGTGAGACCTATCGGGAAACATGGGGCTCATTAGCCCCCCCTCCCCCCGTGTCGAGAAACTCCTTCATTGGCACCTCCTCAGTCATAAGAGGAGCGTCCTACTAACTTAGCCGAAAAACGGCTAAGTATCGTTAATTGGACCCATGCCCGACTAAGGCCCTGTGCAGGGTGAGCAACTGCATAGGGCCCCTAAAAATACAGGGGCCCAATTTTTTGGATGGGCCACCTAATGTAAAAAAAAAAATATTAGTAAGGAATGGAAGCAAGCGTGGAAGTTGGAACTAACACCACTTAATTATGCGTCATTCATTACGCTACTTCTCCCTCATTACTCTCCAACTCCCAAAGTCCCACGCCTCTTTCAATTCTCCATAAGACATTAATGGCTCCTCCTCCAAAATGCCATTAACAGCTTAATTCAATAATTCCCTTTCAATTTTCCATAAAACCATTAACAACAACGGCACAACGCAAAGGCGGTCCTTCTTCCTTCTCTTTGATTTTTCACTTTTCAGACTATAAATATATAATAATTCCAATCATAACCATGAGTAACCATCTTCTTCAAACAACTCTCAAATTCAAATCTGTAACAATTCTGCAAAATTGGCTAATATTCTACATTTCTGGGTTCTCTGATCTTGAAGGATGATTGTATTAAGGTAATTTCTTAAACATGACATTTTGTTATTTTTGTTGTTTTTAAATTTGATAATCTGAAATTAGGGGTTATTAATTTCGGGTTAATTCTTAGTTCTTACTTTCTTAGGGCTTAAAAGTTGGAATTGTTCAATTAACAAATTAACTTTGTTTTTTTTTCCTGTTTTCATCTATAATCATCTAATCAGGCAACGAAATTTTATTTCTGCCGGACTTATTTTATTTTTCATTTAATCAGTCGCCGGAATTTTTTATTTTTCAGTTCTACATATTTTTTGGACTAGTCGCCGGACTGCTATAACGATTCTGTGCGTTTGTCTTGCTGGCTGGTGACTGGTGGCTGCTGCGGTGCTGCCTATCTACCGTGTTCTGCTACTGTGCTACAGTGGTATTGCCGTATTACGTTGTTGCCTTCTGCAGGGAAGCTTGATAACTCTTTTTTTTTCTTAATTGCAAATTATATGATTTGTTTCGTGATTGTTGTAGAAATTTTTTAGTTATGTTACCGAAAACTAGAAAATATGATTCTGGATTTGAAAAACGCAAAAAGAAAAAAAGAATTGAAGAATTGACCCGTTCGCAAAGCGGAGCTCTTGATAAGTTTGTGGTTAAAGATGTTCATGATTCTCATGAAAATCAAAATTCTGATGTTAATGTTGATTGTAATGATGTGAATTTGAATGAAAATTGTGATAATGTTGAAAATCTATGTAGTAGACTAGAATATGTTGAATTTTGTTTCGAGAAAGAACAAATTTTATTAGATGTATGAATTGTTACTTTTTGATATTTATATAATGTCGTTTTTATTTACCCTTTGGGGCCTCATTCTGAATTTAGCACATGGCCCCTAAATTATACGAGACGGCCCTGATTGGACCTACTCGAGATCCGAGTAGCGTCGTAAGACCTCATCGGTAAACATGGGGCTCATTAGCCCCCCCGAGTCGAGAAATTCGGCGCAATCTCGAACCCTCACCCCCTCCCGGGACCGACATGGTACTCCATACCAAGAATCTTTCTCAGGTTCCGCTGGACGACCGCTTCGGAAAGGAATGAGGCTGCCCTATCTGTTCATCTAGCGTGGGGCTAATTGCTTGAACCCAACAGCTAGTCCAATAAATACAGTTGATGGAGGTATGATGGTGTTCGTCAGCCCCTCGAGTCAAGAACTTCTCCAATGGCATCCCCTCAGTCGCGGAGGAGCACCCATACCGACTGTCATTATCCAAACAAATCAACCTCCTCGGCTAAGCAAGGGGCTCATTATCCCCCTGAGTCGAGCACATATCTCGCGGTACCTCCTCGGCCATGCGATGAGTACCCTGCCACTTAGCGAAAATAGCTAAGTGCAAACGAATGAATCTCCTCGGCCTAGAAAGGGGCTCATTAGCCCCCTCGAGTCGAGAAACTCCTTCATTGGCACCTCCTCAGTTATAAGAGGAGCGTCCTACTAACTTAGCCTAATAACGGCTAAGTATCGTTAATTGGACCTACTCGAGATCCGAGTAGCGTCGTAAGACCTCATCGGTAAACATGGGGCTCATTTACCCCCCCAAGTCGAGAAATTCCTCCATTGGCACCTACTCGCTCATAAGAGGAGCGTCCTACTAACTTAGCCGAAAAACGGTTAAGTATCATTAATTGGAGCTACTCGGGATCCGAATGTTGTGAGACCTCCTCGTGGGGCTCATTAGCCCCCCCCCCCCACCCGAGTCGAGAAATTCCTTCATTAGCACCTCCTCGGTCATAAGAGGAGCGTCCTATTAACTTAGCCGAAAAACGGCTAAGTATCGTTAATTGAACCTACTCGGGATTCGAGTAACGTCGTGAGCCCTCGGACAATATGGGAGTCCATATTCCCCCCGAGTAGAGAATTCCTTCATAAGCACCTTCACAGTCATAAGAGAAGTGTCCTACTAGCTTATTAGAAAAACAACTAAGTATAGTTTTTTGGCATCTAACTTGACTCGGAAAATGAGTGTCTCGGTCTAGGAAACAAATCGAGCGAAGAAGCCCTATGGTGTAACCCTCTCGGACCCCCTCGGGGTTGACCGTTTATGAACTCATCGCCATCTCATGGAGTCGGGAATCAATCCTTCTCTGGGAATCTTTAATCTCGGCTCCAGAATCATCATTCGCTCAGTCGCACCGCGAGCCGACAAGGAGTGTGTCGGACGCATTCGGGCAGTATCTGAGAGTTGTACACGGGAGCACCAAGTGCTATCCCCCTCGTCCCGCGAGCTCTGCTATTGGTATCTCGTTGCCCCTCAACTCAGGACTTTAAGCCGCACCGAGAGTGCATTGCCAGATGCACTCGGGCGTGTCTAGCGCGACCTCCCGCGTCCTGCAAGCTTCATTGTCAAGATCTCTTAGTCCACAACTCGGAACTTGAACTCGCACTGAGCGCACAGTGCCAAACGCACTCGGGCGTGCCTGGCGGGACCTCCCGCGTCCTGCAAGCTTCACTGTCAGGATATCTTAGCCCACAACTCGGGACTTCAAGCTGCACCGAGCGCATAGTGCCAGACGCACTCCGGTGTGCCTGGCACGACCTCCCGTGTCCCCCAAGTTCCACTGTCGGGATCTCTTTGCCCCAACTCGGGACTTCAAGCCGCACCGAGCGTGCAACATATATACTAGACACACTCGGGCGTGCCTGGCGCGACCTCCCGCGTACCGCAAGCTTCACTGTCGGGATTTCTTAGTCCCGACTCGGGAATCAACCCTCGGCCAAACAGTAGTCGACCAGTGTAAAGGGGGTGTCTCTATTGTTCCCGAAGGCGTGACCATACCTCATCTAAAGACCAACTCGGGACTTCAAGCTGCATAGTGCGTGCAACATATGTACCAGACGTACTCGGGCGTGCCTAGCGCGACCTCCCGCGTACCGCAAGCTTCACTGTCGGGATTTCTTAGTCCCGACTCGGGAATCAACCCTCGGCCAAACAGTAGTCGGCCTGTGCAAAGGGGGTATTTCATATTGTTCCCGAAGCCGTGACCATACCTCATCTAAAGACCAACTCGGGAGCTAAGTAATACCAACATTTCGGTCTGTGCTACTTACCCAGCTTACCCACTCGGTATTTGGAGCAATCTGCTCGGAGTTCTCCTTTATTATGAAAGAAGTTATCCTCGGGATCTACTTCGACTCGAGAATTCATTAGACAAAGGTATTCCATTTGCTGGACTGGCCCATCTATGACAAAGTTACTAAAATACCCCTACCTCTAAAGAACATAATCCTCCACCAGTTGGAATCAACTAAAATGCCCTCATTTATTACATATCTCATTCTCTATAAATAGGGCTTGTCTTATGAGACAAAGGTATTCAATTTTCACCTAATAAAACCATAGCATCTCTCTCTACATTTACTCACTTTCTCTCTCTACCTCAATCTCAACTGACTTGAGCGTCGGAGGAGCTTTCCTGGGAGCAGCCCCATGCTAGTTTTTCATTGTGTTTTGCAGAATTATTATCGAAGACCTCTTCCTCAATTCCTCAAACCTTCTCGAGATTCCAAGACTGTCAACACTATACTTACCTTTGACAGTTTATAGGCAGAGACATTGTCCATTTTGCTTCTCCTTTTCCACTCATGACGTTGTCCACTTAGAATATTTAAGCTGTACTTTTTTTAACACTTCAACATGCAAAAAGGACTTCACCAGTTAATCCATTTCAAGATAAATGTTAAAGTTGTTATAGAAGCACACATTAACGGAACCACAAATTCTACGCCTACAGGATTTCCTTTCATGAGAACACAACTTGCAAAAATGGGTCTCGCCTCAAAGCTAAGGAACAAAAAGAAAATGTGAGTAGATTTTGCTTCCACTATGAGAACATTCTTTATTGCTCAAACTCCAAATCTTTGAAAAGCTAGGAACACGGGGTCAAAGTCAAGCTAATTTATGTTGGAGGAGAAGTTTATACGCATTTTTAATTTCAATGATGGTATGCTAACAAACCTAATAAGTCTTTTCACCCATTTTTTCAAGATTTATATGAACTAAATTTATTGAAACTTTTTTTTGCAGTGTTAGAAATTATTAAAAATTATTGAAATCTATTGTAACTTATTAAATTAAAAACTTTTATTTGGAAGGTGAAAATACGCCCTTATTATTAAAGATGTTGAACATTGATCAATAATCTGAATTAGTGTATTCAAAAACAATAATCATTTCTAATATTTTCAAGAGTATTTGTATAGAATTTCAATTATTAACAAAATCTATCAATCAAGAACTTTAATCAAAGTTGTTAATCAGTATCTATAAAGGGTGAAATGTGGTTGATGTTCATCACATAAGAACATGGGGATTGCAAAAGACAAAAATCTAAATACTAACGCTATGTTCAATTCACCTTATTTTTACTTATTTTAGATTAGATCAAATCAGATTAGATCAGAAAAAATAAGTTCAGATCATATTAGATGAGACCAGATCATATCAGATCAGAAAAAATAAGTTCAGTTAAGATAAGTTCAGATTATGCTTATGTTTAAAAACTTATTATTATTGTTATTATTATCATGATTATTAGTATTAATAATGATATTAGGAAAAATTGCTAAAAATAAGCCGACCTTTGCCCCGTATTCCAGAAATAAGCCAACCTTTCGAAAATCCAGAAATAAGCCAACCTTTGCATCATTTTTGCCAATTTTGGGTCAAGTGATGAAATGACCGGTTGGTTACCTGTTAGTTCAGGTTAATTACGCTATTAACACTAATTTTCACCATTATCACTAATTAATTACACTATTATCACTAATTTTCCATTTATTAAATACCTAATTTTATTTTAATATTACTAATTATTAAATTAAAATACATTTTATTAATTATCATTTTTATTAATTATTATTGTTATTAAGTATTATTATTATTATTATTATTATTGTTATTATTATTATTATTATTATTATTATTATTAAGTATTCATCATTCATCATCATCTATTCATCTGTTCATCCGTTCATCTGTTAATCATTCATCATCATCTTTTATCTGTTCATCATTCAATTTGCATTATCATTCATCATCTTTCATCATCAACCACCACCGCCGCCACCACCTCCACCACCGCCATAATCCATTGACCACTGCCCAGATTCAAACCCAAATTCATACCCAGATTTCCCCCAAATTCAAACCCATATTTGCCCCCATTTTCGAACCCAAAATTCAACAAATTCAAGCCAGATTTTCCCCCAAATTCAACCCAAATTCGAACTCTTAAATGCCCCAAATTCAAACCTGAAAATGCCCCAAATTGAAACCCAAAAATCCCCCAAATTCGTACCAAAAATACCCCATATTCAAACCCGAAAACGCCCCAAATTCAAACCCAAAAATGCCCCTAATTCGTACCCAAAAAATGCCCCAAATTCCAACCCGAAAATGCCCCAAATTCCAACCCAAAAATGCCCCAAATTGAAACCCAAAAATCCCCCAAATTCGTACCCAAGAATGCCCCCAATTCGAACACAAAAATCCCCCCAAAAAAACAAAACTAATCTCGGTGATTATGATGATGAAGATCGGTTTGGAGACGATGATGATGAAGATTGATGATGATAATGAATGGATGAGAGATGAGGGAGAAGAGAGAGAAAATGAAATAAGAAAAAGAAATTGAGAAAAACGGAAAAAAGAAAAAGAAATTGAGAAAAACGGAAAAAAGAAAAAGAAAATCAGAAAAAAGAAAAAGGAAAAATATTTTTATAACCGGTTAAACAAGTTATAAGTAAACTGACCCAAAATTGGCAAAAATGATGCAAAGGTTGGCTTATTTCTGGATTTTCGAAAGGTTGACTTATTTCTGAAATACGGGGCATAAGTTGGCTTATTTTTGGCAATTTTTCCATGATATTATTATTATTACTATTGTTATTAATATTATTTTATACGATTACTATTAATATTACTATATACCAGTACATTTTTTCAAAAGGATTATCATTATTGTCGTTATTGTACTTATTAATGTCGTTTTTATTATTATGAATATCATTGATATCACTATTTGAAGTTATTTGTGTTCAAGAAGAATAATGTTCTTTTGGCATTTGTAGGCGTTCTTTTTTTTATATTTAGTTCTAATTAACACTTTTGATATGTGATGTTCTTTTTTATGTTATACGTGTAATAAACATGACAATAGTATATAATATTTATTTATTTTTTAATAATTTTGACAGAATAATATAAAATATATGCATCTAGTTTATATAAAATATGAGTAGTATGAGATAACCTAATAATGTTGGCATCACGTTCAAAATTTTCAGCTACAAAGGATTTCAACATATCTTTAAAAACAAAGTTTACATGGAACAAGACAACGAAATAAGAAGAATATTTAACAATTTTGTTCAAGATCATAAGATTATATATATATATATATATAATATATAATATATATATATATATATATATATATATATATTTATATTTATTTATTTATTTATTTATTTATAGGTTTATTTATAATAAAAAAAATAAGTTATTGATATAACAAAGAATATGTTGTTAGTTGAATCCAAACATGTCATCAATATAAAATAACATCTATCTTTTATTTTTAGAATGTGTTCTTTAAATAGATTTTGTATCTCTTTCAATATATGTACTTTTTTGGGATATTATCTCGGATAATCTTGGCATGTAGCCCTTTTCCAAATAACCCTCATATTGTCACTCCTACATGAATAACCCTAAATTCTTAATTTCTTATTAAACATGACGAAATTACAATTGGTTTGACTTTGAATAGGTTTGACGTCATTTAAGAAGGTGCTTGATAGCTATTCAAAAGGATGTTAATTGATTTTGATGCACAATTCAAGGGTTTTATTTTTGATAGCAGACTATTAATAGGGTGTTATACCATATTTTTCAAATTTAATTCCATCAACCACCTTCTAAAAGGATGGTAAACCCATCCAAAGTCTAACCAAGTTAAAATCGATCGTAATTTTGTCATTTTTAACGATAAATTACAAATTTAGGGTTATCTGCGATATGGGTGTCAATGTGGGGTTTATTTGGGAAAAAGGGTTATATGTCAGAGTTATTTAAGATAATATCCCTACTTTTTTATTATCATTATATGTTCTGTTCGTTACTTCCTAAATTATTATTATAAACGGACCTTAGACATGAACAATATGTTCTCTTTACCATGAACAACATGTTTTTTTTACCTAAAATATGTGTTCTTTTACTTTTAATTGTATGTTCATATACTAATGTGTTCTTTTTCAAAAAAAAAAACAAATAATAATAACTAGTATTTTACGATGATGCCCCGGATCAGTTATAATTATTAAATATATTATTCATAAATGTTATATTTGATTCTATTAGCTTTTCGTAATATTCTGTCTAGTACAAAATTGAAAATGGACGTTATGGCATGATAAGTTGTTCAAAAAAAACTTCAGAGGAATTGGGGAAAAAAATAACAATTTCAATGTGATTCACGTAAACAAATGTTATTACTTAATGCAGCTGATCTTGTAAGAAACCGTCTACTTTTAATTTAAGAGTAGGCGCGGCCAAGTCCAATATTAAGAAGAGAACAGACCTTTTTTTCCTTAATATAGTGACTCCTTTAATTTATTTAGTGACCATTTTAATCTATTTAGTGACCAGTTTAATATATTCAGTAATAAGATTATTTAATTTATTTAGTGACTGCTTTAATCCATTTAGTGACTAGTTTAATCCATTACGTAAAACTGTCAGACTACTTTTAAAAATTATTTGTTGTAATTCGATATTCAAAGGAAATCAAAGGAAGGAGAAGAGAATGGATGACTATGATGTTGGAAGATACTTAAAAATAGTGTTGGATTAGAGAGAAATGGAATGGGTTTGTTAGAGGAACTCCAATGGTGAGCATGAGGGACTTGCTAGCAAATAAATAAAAAGTTAAGCAATTAGCCCAACCATTGGAGTGAGTAGCTGAAATTTCATTTGCTAGCCAATGTAGCTTAACTAAGCCAATTTGGTTGAACTAAAATTGTGGGCCCTTGTGGAAATTTTGGTGAACAATTTCTATATTCTTTTCTTAAAAAAAAAAAACTATCTTATTTCAAGTGCGACCTACTCAAACAACAACTGTATTGGCTTAACCATTGTAGAAGTTTTGACTTAAAGTAGAGTTAGCTAGAAAAATCTATGTGGCACTCTAAGCGAATTTCCAATTTGCTCTACCATTGAAGTTGCTCTTAGGAGAATGTAGGCTTGGATTGTCTAATAATACAAACTTTATATCAAAATTCCTCCGTTAGGTCAAGTTGACTTGTAATCTGTAAAACAAGACAAAAAAATTACAAAATGATCTTTTTTCTTTAATTTCTCCCTCCTCACCCCCCCTCCCCCCACCCACCTGAACCACCTCAGCTTGTTACCTCCTACAACAAGTTAACAACCGGCATTGCCCTGTTGGAGGAATTTGATCAAAAGTTTGTATTATTAAAAAATGATCAAAAGTTTGTATTATTAAAAAAAATCAAAAGTTTGTATTATTACGAGAGAACGGGTAAAAGTTTGTATTATTCTTGTTAAAAAATCCAATAATAATTATTATTATTATTTAAAGTTGTGGATAGTAATAAAATGGTAGTAATAGTAATACTATTAACGAAATACAAAATAATATTAATAATAATAATAATAAATAATAATAATAATAATAATAATAATAATAATATGATTTATAAAAATAAGATTAGATCAAATAAGTTCAGACTAGAACAAATCACAAAAAATAAATTATTATCATGTCAGATGAGTTCACATCAGTGAAAATAAGGTAAAGTGTAACTGTACAATACTAAATCTTCTTCTACGGCTCCGTTTGGTAGGGTGTAAAATGTTTTCTCGGAAAACTATTTTTCTCTATTTTCAGTTTTACATTGTTTGGTTGGCAAAAGAGTGTAAAATCATTTTCCCTTGGGGTAAAATTACTCTCCCAATGATGGAAAACCATTTTCCTTTCAAAATGAAGGGAAAACTATTTCCTTATCTCTCTTGTACACTCCTCTCACACCTCCTTACTTTCCCTTTCATTTTCCTTTCATTTCATCATTTTTCTTACATCGAACCAAACAACGGAAAACTAATTTTGAAATTGTGTTTTCCATTGTAAATTGTTTTCCATGAAAATCATTTTACACTGAAAATGTTTTACGCCCTACCAAACGGAGCCTACATGAGGACAACCAACAGAACAGTTGGATAAATTTTAGTGTATTTCAAGTGAGACTGACAGTAGTTCAATTGCAATAATTACAGGCAGAAAAAGATTATCATAGTATATAGCTAAATTTTAGTTAGCTAAAACATAGATAGAAGGATAGTGGGTCCCACTCTAAGTGATGTCATGAATATATGCTCTTACAGTCTTACTAGACTTATGAGATAGAGATTAGATTAAACCAAATGGCCATACTTTTACAGGTATATCTAGCTTTTTGGCAAGAAAGACATTAGTAAGTGTAACTACTTCTTGACTCTATGTCAGGTATATAGTAATTTGTGGCAAGGTTAACTGCAAAATAGCAAGTGAAGTTATAGACAAGAATCTTAATGCAGAAATAAGAAAAAGGATCACCATTGCAAATCAGAAAGTCACTAAGCTCCATATATGGTTCAAAATGTTCGATTTCGGATCTGGGTCCTTTGCTGAAAGCGAGAACGAAACAAAATGATTTTTGCCAGAAACCTTGACAGATATTGTTGCACTAGTGTAAAAACCAAGGAATAGAAAAAAGTTTTTGAGCTTATTTCTCATAAAAGTGACCAAAATGGCCTGAGTATACAAAGTTTAAGGCTGTTTGTATAAATTATCACAAAGAAAACTTAAAAACTACCCAATTGAGATTTCCCCCCCAACTTTATAGTTAATACACAGCTAAAACTTTACAGAATTAAGGTATTTTATCCTTTATGTCTAAGTAAATCCTAGATATTAAACACTTTAACTGTCAACAATAGCATCAAGCCATAAAACTACTTGGTCTATGAATGGCCTTCTCCTCGGATCCGGATCCAAGCATTTACATGCAATACAAAGAACCTCCAAAAGTTGCTTCTCTCGGTCTTTATCCCAAATGAATGGATCAATCACCAGCTCTTCCTTCTTCTCAGACTTCATCTGAAACACCCAGGAAACCAAATCCCTGCAATTTTTTCCTTTGCAGACTTCGACAGGTCTCCTACCAGTAAGGAGCTCCAAAAGGACCACCCCAAAACTGTAAACATCGCCCTTGAAGGTTGCAGTTAATGTCTGGCTATATTCGGGAGGAATATAGCCAAGAGTTCCAACCAAATCCGTTGTTACATGAGTATCATATGGACGGAGCAATCTCGACAAACCAAAATCAGCTAAATGGGCTTCAAATTTCTCATCGAGAAGGATATTGCTTGATTTTATGTCTCGGTGAACTATATTTGGCTCACAAACCTTATGAAGGTATGATAAACCATGACCAGACCCTTGAGCTATCCTCAATCTCGCTGTCCAATTAAGTGCTGAGCCACCATCAAGGCACTCATGCAACCAGTAGTCCAAGCTTCCGTTCTCCATAAACGAGTAGATCAACAACTTGTCATCACCTACCTGACAGTACCCTTGTAAGGAAACAAGGTTCTTGTGCTGAGCCTTTGATAAAGCTTCTACCTCTGCACGGAATTCACGTTCCATTTGACCACAGTCCCCAGAAAGCCGCTTGATAGCAACTTTGCTTCCATTTGGGAGGCTAGCTTTGTAAACAAGACCAAATCCACCACAACCAATTATGTTTGCCTGACTGAAATTATCAGTGGATTTCAGTAACTCCCCAACTGTTAGATCCTTGCAATCTGAGTTCTGGAAGAGCACTAGTTTTGCAGCAGCGAACCCGTCTGACAATCTCCGAGGCCGACCACTCTCTTCATCGAGATTATCAATCGAAGCTCGAGTATCTCTCCTGGACATTTTTATCAATAGGACTGCTAGGAGCAAGGCAATACCAACACCAACACTAATTGTTATCACAAGAATGGTTCTTCTGCCCAGTTTATTGCTTGAGCCAGAAGGAATATTCATATTATGGATAATGGTACAAGGTGGAGCTTGTGTTGACCCACAAAGGCCTTGATTACCCTCGAAGCTTGTGTTTGGAAAACTCTGAAATTGCACACCGGATGGGATGGGACCCAATAAATGATTATGCGCAACACTAAATTTCGCAAGAAAACTGAGATTATTAAGTGATGCAGGTATTGATCCATAGAGGTCGTTAAAGGACAAATCTAACACTTCAAGATTCAGCATGTTTGATATAGAATCAGGAATAGTCCCCGTGATGTTATTCTTGCTGAGATCTAGCACATGGAGTTGTTTCAAACTTCCTATCTCAGATGGTATAGTCCCATTAAACCTGTTGTTGCTCAAATACATAGAAGGCGGGAAACTGGAGACTTGGTTATACTGCAAGCCAAAAGAACTCTGGTTCCTCTTAACGTACAGCGGTATATTGTTGATCGAAGAAGGATCAGATGAGCTGCTACGTGAAATGATCAAGCTCTTGAGCTGCATTAAGTTCTTTGGAATCTCACCAGAAAGCGAATTGTTAGAGAAATCCAAGTAAAACAAATTTTCCATCTGCCCAACCCATGAAGGAATGCCCCCATCAAAGTGATTCCACGACAAATCGAGGACCTCTAACTTCCTGCAATGCTGCAACCAAACAGGAATCCTACCATGCAGAGCACAATTTCCAAAAGCAAGAACTCTCAGCTTATCGAACCCTGACAAATTTCTCGGAATTTCTTCCCCATGAAAGTTTCTAGTAAGAATAAGAGTTGTGAGATTTTTGCATTGCTGCAGGGTGGTTAATGCTCCTGTCAAGTTCACCAAGCTGTTGTTTGACAAAGAGAGAAAGGAAAGAGAATTGAGGTCACCAAAATTCTGGGGAACCTCACCAGTTAATTCATTCTTAGCAATGCTCAACGTTTTCAGTTTCTTGCAATTAGACAGTGAAGTTGGAAGGGTGCCATTGAGATAATTACTGGCAAGTTCAAGTTCTCTAAGATCGGGTAGTCCATTAAAATCAATGCCAATAGCGCCTGAGAAAGAATTGTTTCTAAGATCAAGCACCTGCAGCATGGTGCACTTAGACAGGCTTGCAGGCAATGGCCCAGAGAATGAATTCGAATGAGCAATGAAATGATGTAATTCAGTTAGGTTTCCAAGTACATCAGGGAATAGGCCAGAAAAGTGGTTACACGAAATGAGTAAGGTTCTAAGGCCAGAAAGCTTACTGATTTCAGCACTTAACTCACCAGAGAAATTGTTGCAAGAGATTGAGAGATGCTCCAACAAAGACATTTCATAGATAAAGCTCGGAAGATCCCCGGAAAGTGAATTATAATCGGTGCGCAGCTCCTTAAGAGATGAGGTACAATTCTCAAAGCTCTGAAGTACACCAGTCAATTTATTCTTAGAGATATCGATGACCCTGATCTTACTAGAGCTACAAACTCGTGAATTGACTTGCCCAGTGAATGAATTGTTGCTTATGTTGAACACAGTTAAATTAGGGAACACCCCAAAATCAAAAAGTGTCCCATTGAATAAATTGCTTGAAATATTCAAGGTGTGAACATTTTCCAACTTAGAAAATGCTTCCACAACTGATCCAGAAAGCTTGTTGTGACTAACATCGAAAAACACAAGCCTGTGTAAATTGGACAGCTCTACAGGCAATCCACCTTCAAGATAATTCCCTGAAAGATCAAGCATCTCCAACTGGTCCAATTGACCAAGAGAGCGCGAAATCCCTCCTCGAAGACTCTTATTTCTCAGAATCAACCTGATCACCCTACTTACAGCAGACCCATTATCACAGAAAACACCATCCCAATCACAGCAATTGGTGATGTTGGCCCAAGCTGAGATAATTGCACCATCTGTGAGATTACCAGCAAATTGCCTCAACGCCGAACGGTCACTAGGATCACATTCCTGGCTTAAAGTTTCAAACCCAGGAACAGAACACACAAACCAAACCAACAGAACACATTTTAGGAAACTAATTGATACACCTCGCATTGCCACCATTATGGTCATTCAATTCAGAAAGACCCAAATCATGAGGACTAAAAATCAATCCCAAAACCAAGAGTTGCTTTCCACAAATAAGAAGCAACCCAGAAAATCACCAAAAGTTTACCCAAAAACCTCCAATAAAATGAGCTAATTCCACCAATCCCAACACAAAAATCAGATCCCAATGACAAAATTCATGAAACCCACAAAAACCCAGAAACCCAATTTTCTTGTTTATGAGATTTTAGACTAATTTAAGAAGTACCCACTTCAGAAAACAGACAAACCCAAGTGGAAAAAGTTACATACCCATGTTCCCAAGCACCACCATGCCGCCAAACAAGCAACGTTTAAGTGAAGCAACCAAACAACTACAACACTGAGATCTGCAAATCACATTATAAGACCCAATAAAATATGGGAAAATTCACAAGAAAAAAAAAGCCCTAGCTGAAGAACAAAACCACCCAATTTAATTGTTTGTATTAAAAGCAGTAGCACAATCTCCAAGACAATGAACCCAACTAACAACAACTTGAAATTGAAGTGAAAATCTGCACTTCACCAACAAATGCCATAAACCAAAACTAATCCAAACTCATAACAAATCCCAAGATCTTGAAAGAGTAGTTGAGCAATCTTTGTGGGCAAGTTCAAGAAGAGTTGAACAAAACATAATAAATGAAGAGAGAGAAAAAGAGACTACTCAAAATTAATACTGTTGAAAGTTCACAACTTTGCTTTGTTCTTCTTCATTTTTGCCTTGCAATGGAAGAAATAGAGAGTCATTTTACAAGGCAAAAGAACAACACTTTAATAAGACTAATTTTTCAAAAGGGTTTTCAGTGTTTAGTTCAATTTGCAAAGAAAATAATGTGGATAGAATCTAAAAAGAGTGGTTTTTGGTTTTGATTTTGATGTTATTTTGAATGGGAAAATCAAGCAAATTGGGTAACAGAAATTGACTATAAAAGGGTTATTTTATTTTGTAGAGTGATTAGACAACAGAAAATGTAGAGGTTAAGTAAAGTAATGGTGAATGAACTGAAAAGGGTGACAGTGTGACACAATCAAAATGAGCTGACTTTTGCTACTGATAAATTTTAGTTTTGTTTTTTTAGGTGTTTTGTTTACGTTGATTTGTACTGTTTAATTTTTGGGTGTGTTCAGTTTCTACAAATCTTAATTGTCAATGCCCTTAATTTGTCCTTTTCTAGTTTCTCTCTCCTAAGAAGGTGAAGAAGGGGATGGTGGGGACGTGGGAAATTCATGAAAGTTGGACATGTTAGGTGTGGTCTAACGAGGACATTGTGGATCCTATGCTTTCTTTTCCCACTCTCATTACTGGCGCGTCATTATTAGGCTTGCTTCCATGGATTTTCCTCACTTGGGTGATGGGTCATGTTGTTCTCGACTGAGGGTGCATTCTCTTTAATTTATTGGTCCTAAACTTATCTGAACCTATTTGAACTGAACTTATTGAATCTGAACTAAACTTATCTGAACTGAACTTATTAAACCTGATTGGACCTGATTTAACTTATTAGACCTGATTGAACCTGATTGGAACTTATTGGACCTGATTGGAACTTATTGACTTGATTGAAACTTATTAGACATTATTGGTCCTGATTGAAACTTATTAGATCTTATTGGACCTGGTTGAAACTTATTAGACCTTATTGGACCTGATTGAAATAACTTATTTGACCTTATTAGACAAAAATATTGACCATTATAATAACATAAATATTACCCCTAACGTAAATACTACCCCTCAAAATTTATTATGAAGTAATAATTATTAAAATTCGTCCTTTAAAAAAATTATTATTAATTATCTCTTATGATAATTAATTTAACAAAAGATTTATTATTTATATATTAGCCTATACATAACTTTCACCACTAATATATCTAATAGTCTTGTTTTGATTTTATAAAGCACTAGTAGAAAATCAAAAGTTGATTAACATTTATTGCTAAGTTAAAATTGACACATATGAAAAATTCTCACTCCACTTTCATTTAGTTGAAGGTAGTAGAATGCATTAACTCCTTATCTCTCACTCTACTTTAATATCTCTCACTTGTTACTTGTACCCAATTATATATTATGCATTATTATAAAGGAGGGAGAAAATAAAAAGAAAAAAAAAAAGAAAGAGAAAAAAATCTCGTATATCACCGTAGCCAAAACAGAGCAATCAATTGATAACATTTCTATCTTTCATTGTTATTGGTAACGAAAACATGTTATCTCTAGTTATTTAAAGACGAATTGTAAAATATTGTAATTATAATGATTATTATTATTATTAACATTAATTATTTGACCATGATTATAATACTATTTAATAATAATATAATCAACTAATAGTAATATGAATAATCAAATTAAATAATAGACAATAATACAAGTATAATACTATACATTGTGGTACTTTAATAAAAAATTCTAATAAAAACATAATCGGCTAATTGTAATATAAATTATAAAATAATAGACAATAATACAAATATTTAATAAAATAATAGACACTAATACAAGTATAATACTATATAAACATTGTAGTACTTTAATTAAAGTTCTAAAAATAATATAATCAGCTAATAGTGATATGAAATTATGAATAATAAAATAATGGACAATAATACAAATGTTTATTAACATTGACTATTTGGACCATATTGGACCTTATTAGAACTGATTGGAACTTATTGAACCTTATTAGACCTGATTGGAACTTATTGCACCTGATTGGAACTTATTGGACCTTAGTAGACCTGATTGGAACTTATTGTCCTGATTGGACCTTATTGCACCTTATCTGAAATTATCTAAACTTAATAGAACTTATTGAACCTGAAACATAATTTTTCAAGTTGATGAGGACGCACCCTGAATTCAGTTCAATTTAGTTCAAATACATTCACATCGATTCTGGTAATTTAGTCTCATAGTTTTAATTTAATTCACTTTTGTTTAGACAAATTAATTTCAATTCACTCTAAAAGAATAGGGTCTTGATTTTTGTTTTTTTTTTCATAAAATAGACATCACGAGTTCTAATCATGTTATGTCTATTCTAAAAGTATGAACTTTAATTTACTTTAAACGGTACCAGTACGTTGCGCACGTGCGTTATCGAGATAGTGAGCAAAATTCAGAAGCGTAGAGACAGATGCATTCCGTGCATCATGATGCGTGTCGCGTACCTCAAAGCGTATATAGTTTCTTCATTTTCCCACCTTCACCCTCAAACTCTATCTTTGGTTCATTGATCGATAATGAAGCTATGACATGAAAATCTACATTCGATACGTCCTTAAGATGTCCTTGTGGTTTTCAATATCCAATTAGGTTTATAAGTCCTCCTTTAAAGACTTATTGATGACTTCTTTATTTCAAAACAACTTCAAAACTAAAACTTTTACAATGAGGTAGTCAAATCCATATTCATCCTGCGTAGGCAATAAAATATGCCTACATGCACCACCCTCAGTCACTTCCTATTTCTGGCTCCACCCAATCTCCTCATACCATCGCACACTGGCGCACTCCACCATGGCCTTGAAATTCTGACTTCCACCGTCTGACCCACTCGCCGACAATTGTGCCCATTCTTCCTTCGTTCCCCTGTTCTCCACCAGTTGATGATTTTTCATAATCGCTTGATGGAGAAGATATAAAAACTTTGATGCTGGAGGTTTCCGATCTAAAAATAATTTGTACAATTTTCGGCCTATTGAACTTCCACAACTAAAGAAATGTCATACTAAAGATGAAGAAGATAGTATTATGAAGAAAGGATATTGCTCAAATTTGGGTATGATGGTGAAAACACCAAGCTTAAGAAAGAAGCAAGGGGATCTAGGGGGTGGCCTACCCAGGCCCCGGCCCACCCCATGATCCAGAAATGGTAAATATATTAATTCTAGAAAAATAAAGCAAATGTCTGTCTTACAACAGTTGTGTAAACGCTAGGCGCTAGCAATGTAGGCATGTTAGTCCTGCGTTCGATTTCAAACAATGATGTTTGCAGTCTCTTGCTTTTTGGATTTCGGTGATGTATCTTAGGAAAGGTGAGGCTATTTTCCTTTGGCAAGTTGTTACTTAGTTCTCCAATATAGTTAATTAATATGTTTATGTTTCTTTTATTCTCTAAAATTCTTATAGTTAGCACATAATATATATTTTGTTGAGATATATATTCTCACTACTGAAAAGTTATAGTATCACATACTCTCATATCTAAATGTAGATGAACGGAGAGAGCGTTATTTATATCAAATATATTCAAATAAAACTAATGCATTTAGTTTGGTCCATCCTATATAGAAATCCTAGATCTATCACTGGAAAGAAGTGAAGAGAGATTGTAGGTACTGCTGGTGCTGGTGGGGATGAATAAGAGAGGGTAAGAGATCAAGATCACGAGAGAATAAGAGATACTTTGGTTTTTTAGTACCAATTACTTTTGTAACATAAAAGTTAATATTGTTAGTCATTCCATTAAGTTCAATAGTAAAATACAAGTTTAGGATTATTCACTACAGGAGTGAAAATATCAGGATTATCCAGGAAAATATCACTATATAAGGATTATCTAAAATAATTTGAGTTACACCTAATATTCTTCATCATGGACTGATGAAAATAAGGTCAAAATTCATCTAGCTTTCCAATATTTTTTAAAGGTCCATTACGCATCATAGACTCAAGAAAATCATCGCGCAAAATGCTCTTTCGTATCTGTTGTGTTATTCAAGGTCTATAGTTGAGAATATTGAATGGAGCAGGTAGAACGAAAGATGGAATTGATCACCTTGAGTCATCTCCTCCTCATGCGGTATGCCACAGCATGCCAACGTGGGGTACTGCACTCTCCGGCTCTCCACACTTGTGGGTCTGGGGCTGTGTAGTGGCACCAACAAACCAGAGTGTACTCACTATATACTTGAACTCTTGAAGCATATGCTTATTTCGCAGGCCCGTCTCGAACTATATAGAGGCCCTGTGCGATCTCATATTTGAAAATTTCAATAATGTAATAGCTCATTGATACTTCATATAATCATATTATGAAAAAAAAAGTAGTCCAAATAAGTAGATAAACTTTTTCTTTTTACTACTTGAACTTTCTCTATTTTGAGGCCCTCACAAATCAATTAAGGGGCCCTGTTCCATGGAACATGTTGAACATGCTAAAAGCTGCCACTACAGTTATTTGGAATTCTTTCTATAAAATAATAATGTTTGATTGTGCTCATTGCCTCATTTAGAGGACTCTAAATAAACACAATAAGCAAGATAATAGATTCCTATCATTAGTGTACCGGGTATACAATAATAGATTAATATCATTAGGTGTACCATGACGGATCTAGGAATTGAGTTACGTGGGTTCGAAGTCCTTCGAACATAAATTACAAAGCCACGTGGGTTCGAAGTCCTTCGAACATAAATTACAAATTATATTATATTATCTTGAGTTATATTTTTTAATAGAAAACAAAACTTTCAACAAATGTATTTAGCGTAACTTTCATTCTTATTACATTTTTTTAAAATAACTAATTAATATGTTTACTAACAAAAGACTATGAATTTCTTATAAAACAATCTATGAAGTATAAGTTATTAAAACATTTTTCATTTAATCAAATGATTGAAAGATTAGAACTATCTATATGATATATGTGAAAAGATGAGAAAAAAAAATTTAGCAACTAACTCAGATATGAAATAAACAGTGGCCCACTTTGACTTTAAAAGTGACCGAATTTGGCTAAAGAAAACTCTTTACAGTATGAAACAATGAAAAAAAATGAAATATTAGCACCTAGTAAAAAATGAAATTTAAAGTGATTCGTTTTTACTTTAAAAGTGACTCCTTTTAGGTAAAGGTAAAATAGTTTTACAATATATTTATTATGCACCCGATGTACACAATATTAGTGATTTCCTAGTACTATATATATTTTTAAAAGCTATAAAGTAAAGTTAGGTTAGCCTCATGTTAAAGGAGTAGTGTATTAGTATTTGGTCGGAGAGAGAGATTTATAAATAAAAAGGAGAGTAAAAAATAATGGGAGGTAAAGTAAAGGAAACCGAAAAAAAAAAGACATAAGTTGTACTAATAGAAGACAAAGGAGGTCCATTAAAATAAAAAAGAAGATAAAGAGGGGGGGATAAAAGGAAAAGAAACAATAAATTAAAGGGAAATTCTACATGTTAGCCTTCAAGTTTAGACTTTTCTATGTGGTGGCAAGGCAAAATTAATATTATACAAAGTGACACTGTACTATGACTAATTATATTTAGTGATCTTAATCTACTTAAAATTGACTAACCCATTACTAAAACCTAATTTACTAACCTACCCGTCTAGTTAATTACCTCAATCTCTTCAAAACCCCACATCTCTGATTTGAATTCTCGCATTTTTCCTTTCTCACTTGTTCTTCTTCGTCATTTGTCTCTCTCATACCTAGGATTTCCATGTTTGCTAATCCAAGGAGGAAAATGAAAATTGATGACAGCTTCAATTGGGTGAAGATGAGGAATTGCGAATGTAAACCTCCTAAATTGACTGAGATGAGGTTCTCTGAAACTACACGAAATCCATGCAAGCCCTACTATAAGTGCATGAATGGGAGATGCAGTTTCTTCGATTGGGTATATGAGGATGATGTATATGCATGATCCAGTCAACAACAACTGAAGAAATTGGGGCGTTGAAGCATGAAGTTAAAGATTTGGCCAAGTTCGTGAAAAAGCTTGTGAATCTCTTCATGGTTGTTATTGTTGTTCTTGTTATAGTTTTAGTTAAGTGATTTATGAAATTGAGTTCTTGTTATTGTCTTAGTTAAATGGGGATGCGGCTTTGATATGTATGAAATTGGGAATTGTTATGGCCAAGTCCTTGATATGTTGTTCTTGTCTCTGAATGAAAATTTTTTTTTTTTGGGTAAAATTGTTGTGTATTTTGTCAACATTATGCAATTTAGCTACAATTAAAAAAACGCAACTGATTATCATGCTAAATCAATATGCACTTTAGACCTAGAAAAAAATCATCATGCTAAATCACTATTACCCTGAGTTTTTGAACTAAAAACAGAGAACACAAAGTCCATAATAGCATCTAACGTGAAAGTTTGCGTCTAGCAACAAAAAATTACAAATTTCTTGCTAAGAAAACACCACGAAGTCCATAATCAACAAAAAAAGAGTAAATGTATACCTAAATTGAAGAACTTATGCACCAAAATGTTCAGCGTCGAGCGTGAAATAGCGAGAAGCGTTATGGGTAAAAATCTCAAACTTTTGCCAAGTTTAGAACCTTCAAACCCTCAAGAATTTGAAGAAATTGCAGAGAAAAATTATGAACAATGGAGCAAAATTTTTTTCTAGATATGATCAATGGAAGGAGATGTGATTGACAGCGGAAGTTGAGGAGTTAATGTGATCATAACTCACGACTGATGGGAGGGGTTTTGAAAATAGGGTAATTAACTAGGAGGGTAGGTTAGTAAATTAGGTTTTAGTAATGGGTTAGTCAATTTAAAGTGGATTAAAGTCACTAAATGTAATTAGTCATAGTACAATGTCACTTTGTATAATATTACTTTTGCCTTGCCACCACATAGAAAAGTCTAAACTTGAAGGCTACCATGTAGAATTTTCTAATATAACATCTTGCAGGGATTCTAACCCGCGACCTCGCACATGGGGTCTTAGAGTGTCCACGCCATTTTCCGCTGAGCTATCTGCTATATCAATGACATATTCCGCGTGCAACAAAATATACTTGTTATTTCTTTCCTCGAATTTCTAGTTTACACCAGTTTTTTCCGGATTCTCGTAGGTTCGGTTGAACTCATTGAACCCACGTTGGATCTGCCACATTGTAGTATACATAGAACACCCTAATGTACCATGAAAGTCGTAAGCAAAATATAAGATCTCTTGACAGACTATTTAATTTCGCTTCGCACATTATGTGAATAGCCGAGACATTGAGAAATATATCCATAAAGGCATAATTTTATCTTAATTTGTTCATTCTATTTGAAGAAAGGAAGGATTCCGAACATTTTTATGTTATTTGGGATTTGTTTGATTCAACTTATTTTGTCATATATTATATTATTTGAAGTTATCTTTTTTTCTTATCTTATCTGAACTTGTCTTATCTTATCTTATCTTATCTTATCTTATCTTATCTTATCTTATCTGAACTTATATTCTAGTTTATTGTGTTGCCTAACATAGTGCATCCGTTTTATGCAACTATTATTTTATCTTATTAGATCTTATCTTATTTCTTATCTTATTTTAGTTTGAAATAAGTAAAAATAAGTTGAATTAAACAGAGCCTTATTACTTGATTTAAAATATACTTGGTGTAACTTTAAACTTTTAAGAATTTTATTATAGAACTTTCTTGCGGGTCATTAGAAGGCTAGTTTCTTTGTAATAATTAGTAATCTTGTTAACTATTTTTCTGCTAATTTTTTTGAGGAAAATTTTCTGCTAATTTAGTACTCCCTACGTCCATAAATAGAGTGTTCATTTTTTCACTTATGTTTTTCTTAAATAGATCGAATTTCAATTTTCTTATTTTGTATGGGTCCATCAATTAAAATAATATTTTGCTTTCAATTTTTATAATATCACCCACTTTCACATATGGCCTACATTCTCTCTACTTAATAAACAATTTATAAAATATGTACCAACTTTTATATTCAATTATGATTTAATATAACTAAAATCCTACACATGAATTCTTTTTAATACTTGTGCCCAAAATAAATGGGAACTCTATTTAGAGATGGAGGGAGTACTACCTCCGTTTCCTAAAGATCTTCATTATTACTGTTCCTACAGATACCAAGGAGGATCCATTTGTGTGGGTGTGAAATGGGTAAAGTAGGAGAGAGAAAGGGGTTAAGATAAATAAACAAATAAAAAGGGGTTAAAGTAGGAGAGAGAAAAGGAGTAAAATTGAATTAATAATGTAATGGTGGACCATATGATAGGGACATGAGAGGGTAAAAAGGGGAAAAAATTTCAAATAAGGAATAAAGTAAAAGAGAGAAGATCTTTTGGAAACGCACTTAAACGAAAAGAGGGAAGATCTTTAGAAATCGGAGATAGTTGATGATATTGTTGTCAAATCATCTAGTACAAGAAGTTCAGTAAAACGATGTGTGTTCTCATAGTAGTCTCCCTCAAATTAAAAAACTGTATCATCATTAACTCATTATTATTATTATTATTATTATTATTATTATTATTATTATTATTATTGTTATTATTATTTGTTATCTGTTATTTGTTATTTGTTATTATTATTATTATTATTTGTTATTAATTATTATTATTATTATTATTATTTTCAATTTAATTTAGCTCAAAAAATATAGCCTAAAAGTATGTCCAATTCAATGTTTAGTCGAATAAACAAACGGAAAAAACTAATTTCAAGGGACAAACAAATGACTATGACATAGTTTTCCTTTTTTTTTGTCAAATTAAGTTAAAAAGAGGAATTAAAAAAAATCAAGAATAATATTTTGGGACATACAAAAAATACAGGTATTATATTATGAGACGAGTATCATGTATTTTATGTCATGTAATCTACATATACTAAACAAATAGAAATTAAAAATGCATAGATAACATTCGATTCTATGATCACAAGCATATATACTAATGTATTAAGTTTTAACCACTAAATCAAATGATACTTGATGCTCTTATTTCAAAGTAATAAATAAAAGATATAATTACACGAGGCGTAGCTCGTATTTAAAAACTAGTTATAGTATTATTATGTGATAAAATGTTCACTAACTGACTTAAAGGTTTACACTTCCTCGTATCTACGAGACTATGGGTAGAATATACTACTAAAATATGATATTGCCTACCAAGGATGTCTTGGCTTAGTGGTTAAGATTGAGGTGATGTGACCTATAAGTTATAGGTTCGAATCACCCCTCCCTTTCTTTGTACTTTGTACTGTTTCTATTTTGGGAGTGAAACTTTAATAACTTTTATCGAATACTCTCACTAATGTATATATAAAAAAACATACTCATGTGAGGTTTTGTTAGATTCGCCAGGCCGTTATGTGTATTTTCATAAAACCAACTTTTTATATTTTTTCACTAAAACGAAATAGAAGATATCGCAGGTCAAAGTTACGTACTGAAAATTGTGCAAAAGAAGAAGTAACTATATTTTGGTATGGTTGGAGACTTGCGGCCCGTTTGGTAGTTGGTTATAAATGGTGGTGATGGGAATGAATTTGTGTATAAATTTATGAAAAATATCATTGCTCATTCCCATTGTAATACTAATTTATCCTAAATTGTCTACTTTTCTTCTTGAATTTTCATTCCCATCCAATACCACCTTGTAGGTGGTAATGAAAATTGCTTCCCCTTAGAGACAAAAACACAAGTTTAGGGGTGAGATTGCTTGCCCATGGAGAAAAAATGTCTCTCCATGGAGATTTTAAGCGCAAATAAGTACATGCACCCAAGTGCATGTAGAGCATGGTGCACCCTTTTCTAAACTACGTCGTTTTATCATTTTCAGAGTCTATAATTTTAAAAAATTATTGTTATTTGCTTCCTTAAATTTTGCAACTAAAGATTCCTTTTTTAAATTTGAATGTAAAAGGTATATGTTCTTTTACGTTAAGTGTAGATGTTCATTTATTATATGTTCTTTTCATTATAACCTTCGTTCTTTTAGAAATATAAATTTACACGTTCTTTAATTGTAACTTGTAAGTCATGTGTTCTTTTTTAACGTAGAAAAGTTGTTGAAAAAAATTTGTGTTCTTTTATATAAACGGTATGTTCTTTTTGGGTGCACAATGAGCATGGTGCACCCTGGTGCATAATCCACGCTTTGGATTTTAAAGGTATTTCCCTACTAATATTACACTTAAAATCCATTCTCATTATCGCAATTTATTAACGACTACGTCGTTGGAGTACTACCTTAGTCAAGAAGAGATCGGTGACGCGCTTGTACAAGGAAGTAAGATTTGGAAACCAAGAAAGAGTGACATAACGTAAAGAGTCAAAAGCAAAGGTGAGATTCGATGACCGGAAAATGTGGGGTAGTAGACATTGACCGGCATTAGCCGGTGATATTACCTTTTTAGCCAACTGCTGCATGCAAAAGTCACGGATAAATCTAGTATCCACTTCCTTAGTAGGGCTGGAAATGTGGATCAAGTGAAACTGATAATACTAGTATATATTTTTTTTAATTTTTTAATAATTAAAATAAAAATAAAATCTAGGAAGTAAACAAAAAGTGAAAAACTGAAATTGGATGTATCCCAAATTCCACATCACCTTATTAGAAATACAATTGCAAAAAAGGTAAAAGGTTGTTGGGTCAACTACTCAACCTGCCCCTCTCTCTCTCTAGTGGTGTGCTTACATGTGAATTCATTAGCCTTTCATAATGATTAAATGAAATAAGATTATATTTATATATTTTATCAAAGGATGAGGAGCTAGTTCATGTGGTAGAGCACTCCACTCTAATATCTGAGGTTAGGGAATCGATCCTTACCCCCAGCATTATGCTGGAGTATTTCCTTAGCATGCTTTGCATGCATTACCAGCCAATGTGCTGGTAGGTCCTACAAGGCTAGTAGCCTCGTAGGGATTAGCCTTGGGCTGACTTAATTTCCCAATAAAATTTTTTTTTATCATCCCTCTCTTAAAAGAAAAAAGGGAACTTTATTGGCTAATAACTTTATAATTAGGTGGGCGTACAATACTCCATGTTGGAGTGCCCATTTTTAGTCCAGTTGTTAATGTGTGTCTTTACCAATTTTTGACTTGGAAAATGGACATGTTTGAATGCATGGTTGATTTGAAGTTAGTTAATATTAACAATTTACCATGCTATGTTTGACAACAAAAAGTTGCTTAAGTCATGTTATTTCCAGATGAGTTGAATTTTATAATGGTTAGATTCTTTCATTTTTAAGATTGAAGACAATGTTTTAAGTTGTATTATTGGATTCATCAACTTGATTGCATATCCAACTTATTTTTTCAAGTTTAGGGGGTATTACTTAGCACAATTTCATATTTAGTGCTTATATTTTCGACATCACTAAAATTATATTCAATAATTAAAACAGATTTGATAATTAATTTCATCTGTCATACTAACAAGACAATGTTGGATTTGTTAATTGATAACACGTTTATATACTCATTTTTATGTGATATATTTGTGTGTTTTCACCATATTTTTCCCATATATTTAATCTCTTAGAGCTATTATTCTTTACTTTTCGCTATTGCTCTCCTCGGGTATATTTGTTTTGTTTTTGTAGGATTATGGCGTTTATTGGAGTTGATTGGGATTTGCACGAAAGCTTGGATGATTGCGGAGCATTCAGATGGATTGATAGCTTTATCCTGCGATGATTTTGAAGATATATTGCGATATGGCTTTAGTAACCATTAATTACCATGCCTAAGGAGCTACAAAATGGACTTTTGATAGCAAGAGAACAAAAAAACAGCATAAACCGCCACCCTTTGGCGGTCCTTTCAAGCTTACCGCAAGGCCATGGCGGTCTCCAATTTCAATATTACGTAATCTTAGTTTTAGAGTGTTTTAGGAGTCCAAATCCTAGTCAAACTCCTTGTATTTGGATAGATATAAATATGTTTTGGATAGAATTTGGAAAAGGGAGATTCTTTTAGAGAGAAAATCACGTGAGATTGGTTTTTTACTTCTTCCTCTTGGACGCTTCACGTGATATCACGCCATTCTCCATTATTTTCCTCAAGTCCTTGTTTTCAACATTCAAGTTTGCAATTTCATCAATTAATTCAAGTATTATTTTCTCTTCTCTATTCTATTTATTATTATTATTAATCATTGATGCTTTCTTTTAATATTTATTTTGTTTATTCAATCATCATGTGTGAGTAGTTTTCTATTCTAGGGTTAGGTTGAACCCTAACATGAATTGATGCTTATTTAATTCCCAATTCCCAAACTTTGATTAATTTATGATTCATTTATTTTAGGGTTGGTTTTAATTATCAATTTATGACTAGAAATAGTATATATATTGAATGTGATTATTTTTGCAACGAAAGTTGAATCTTAATCGAATCTAGAACCCTAATTTAAGATAAAGGAAATCATCACGAAAGTAGTTGATGGAATTTATTAGGATGTTAGGATGCTATGTCTAAAGTCCTTAATTTGTATGACTCCATGAAAATAGGCATGATTGCATTGTTAGGGAAGCTATTGATTGATCGAAAGAAATCCTTAGTATTATTAGGGCGCGTCTATCCTATGAGTTATTTATTAGTTAATTAAGGGAAAAGGGATTGTTTGTGGCATTAATTCGTGTTAGTGGGGATACTTAAACCTAGATGTCTTTAGTCTTTGATTCACTCTTGATAATTTCATTTGCTTTAGTTACTTAGATTAGTTCATCATCACTTATTTGGATTACTTGCTTAGTATTAATTAGAGTCAATTTAACTACTTTGAATCAGTTAGTCTCTTGGGATTCGATCCTTACTTGCCCGACTACATTAGTTAGGAGGAATAGTTAGGTTATTTTTGTTAGGTACGCGACACGCCTTTCAAATTTTGGCGTCGTTGTCGGGGACTAACGGTATTTAAATTAGTTATTTTTGATTTTATTTTTGCTAAGTTTTTCTTTTAGTTTGCTGCTTCGGCTATCATTTCTTGTTTATTTGATCTTTTGTTTTTAGTTCTTTCTTTGTTGCATGCAAACTCGACGTAGAGGTCCACATAATTTGATTCCTCTAGATCTTGAAATCGAAGCCACTGCACGCAAGCAAGGAAGTACAAAGCGACGACTTAAGAATAAGAATCAAGCAATGGGTGAAGAAGCAACTAAAACTCTTTGGGAGTATGGTGTACCAGATACTACAACTGGTGCATTATCGAGCATTGTTCGACCAGCCGTCAATGCTGCAAATTTTGAACTTAAGCCTCAATTCATCCAATTCATCTCCAACGATTCATGTCAATCACTCGCAAAGGGTGTATCTCCAATGTGGTAAAATTGTGCTAAACAAGGTCATCACCGACATTCGGAGTTCCTTGCTTGGAGGCCACATTCTTATTATCCTTGATGTGTTCTTGTCTTCTCCATGAGCTATAGCTTTTGTATGAGGCTTCCATCTTAGTTTTTTGTTTTTTTTGTTGTTGGGAATTGTATGGTGACTAAGTGAATGACTAAATAAATGAAATTATAAAAAAGTGTTAGTTTTGTGAATAACATCTTTTATTTATAAATATTACATGAATAACATCGAGTGAGAAGTGGTAGTTCAGTGGAGTACCATCTCGAATTCCAGGACACTGAGTACCACCCTGAATTCTAGGGCATTGCCTAGGGTTCGAATCCTCATCCCAATAATATTTACTTCTGGGTTGTTTAGCCTTGTACCTAGAGGGGTAGACGAGGGTGTGCAAGGAGCCCAACAGCACAGGGTCCCAAAATTATGAAGGCCCCAAAATATATTATTTTGAAAAATTTACTTCATATTTGAAGATTTCACCTTTGTTTTCTACCCTTCATAAATTTATCAATGATTTATCTTTAGATTTTCAACTTTCCATCTTTAAAACTCTAAACTTTCATCTTTATTTTCTATAAATTTAAGGGCCCAATTTCCATGTTAGAACCGGGGACCCAAAATCTTCAAGACGGTCCTGCTTGTACCCAACCTCTGAGCTGGTTTGCGCTGCATGCTAGCAGCCTTACAGGAGTTGGTCTTCGGACCAATTATCTTTCCTAATAATTTTTTTTCGTGAAGAACATCTATGTGTTTGTATTACAATATGCACACATACCCAATGACTATTTATCATTCATGTAATATAAAAGAATAGATACAATAAGTAAATGCCTAAAACGTACACATAATCAATCGGTTAATTGTTGCAACATATCAATTCGTAGTAACCTAAAATAAGATCTCCAATCTTTTACACAAGAGAAAGATAAGCCAAATTATGGATAGATTTAATTCATACTTTAAGTGCAACAGTTTGACATTCATACTTGTCAATGCAAAACTTGACCATTGATATATCTGGTTCTGTATTTATAAAAATTAGAAAATGTTGATATTATGAAAATTCTCATTGTAACAAACGAAACAATATTTTTTATGATTATCTTTGTTGTTAAATACTTTCTCCATATTTTTTAATTGCACCATTTCATTTTGGGCACCATTCATCAACCAAGTTAGAAATAAATATCTTACCATTATATCCATAACCCTTTTTAAGTGGGAAGATCACCAGTTCACCATTATTGAAACAAACAGTGTTATAAGTCACAAGCTCCTCATGTGTTGCTCACGCGTTTGCAAGTTATAAATTTCTCATGCGTCCTTCATGTGGCCTCATGCAAGCTTTCCTTTGCCTTGCCACCGTTAGGGGAGGATCTAACGTGTGTTCAGCTGAACCCACAAAATTTTGGAAAAAAAAAACAAGGAAAATTCTGGAACAAATAAATAAAATAAAAATAGGTTAAATAAAAGTAAGCGCGAAAAATTTAAGATAGAATAAAGATGGCTCAGTGGTTTCGCGTGCCATCATTAAACGCCTCAGTCTTACTGTCTTAGTGTTCCTGAGCTCGAACCTTCTGCCCCCCCTTTCTTTAAATGAAATTCTCCAATTCTCTCTCCTGTTTTCTCACTTCTCATAAAACCTAGGGTTTAGAAATTAGAACTCGACCGCTGACCAGCCCGGCACTCACCGGCGGCCGACCTCTCTCCTTCCGACGAGACGACGACGTACAGTCGCACGAAGGCGAAGCCACGAAGCCACTGTGAGTCTGCGACGAAGCATTTCTCCTCTTCTATCTACACACAGTCGTAAGTCGCAACTCGAATTTCTCATTTCTCCTCTTCTTCCACGAAGCCACTGCCACTCGATTTTATTTAGGTAATTGACTACTTTCTTTGCTTACACTTTCATTTACCAATGCTTGAATGAATTGAAATTATTGATTGCCTTATAATTGCCATGAGATTAATAGAGACTCTCTTTGATGGGTGAATTTGCTATTGCTATTGAAGTTTAATTTGAATTTTGAGTGATGTTATTGGTTATTGAAATTTACTTTGTTGAATTGAGTTAGTCATTATTAGAAATTAGAGATTTAGAGTATAATTTAGTGATGTCAAATTCTCGTATTTATCGGTTGTAATTCCAAACTTGAATTGATGTATTTTATTTTTAAGCAATTTAAATTGGTTTTTTTGTTTAACGTCTCGTTAATTCCGAACCCACGTGGGGGAAATCCTGGATACGCCACTGCCCACCGTGTCAACCTCCATCGACTCTCATTTTCACTCCTTCCTCTTCATCCTTTTCTTTTTTTGCATTTCAGGCGTATCCATTGCCGTTACTCCTTGAAATAAATTCTTTGCCTTTTTTGCAACTGGTTTTTCTACACATGCGTACGTGATTGGCAGGGGAGGTCGACTTCTAGCTTCAGTGATTGAAGGTTTTATTGCTTGGGATTGGATTACATTATTCGAGATGCAGCTTTGGGGAATCCGATTGCACGCCACTTTCTACCATGAGCCAATTCAGGGTGTTTCAAAGCAAACGAAACTCCTGATTTAGCCAAGGGATTGGGATTCCATTACATGGTACGTTTAGCATTTACTAATTGGTCAAATTAGGTTTGCAATTGAATTGTAAAATCATATATTTGTCTATTTCATTGCTAAGTTGTTCCTGAAGGAATTATGTCCTCGACTTTAATGTAATTACTAAATATAACATGGATCATATGATGGAGATAATAAATTCATTAAATTGAGTCCTCTATACGTCTTGCTAAAGAATGGTATAGAACTTCGGGTTTAGTAAATAATAAAACCGAAACACAATTAGATGGATCCTACGAGGTCACACTTACACAATCTGGATCAACAAAAGAAAGACCTAGAGCCTATGAAGGACTCTAGGGGTGGCCGACCAAAGAGAAGGAAAAGGAGAGGATTCCTAACCTAAATTGTTCCTATAATTAGGTGGGGGGATTAGAAAATAAAGTAGTCAATTTCTCTTATTATTTTCTCTCTTTAAAAAAGCTACGTAATACTGCTTCAAGAAATAGAAGAGTTTCTTCCTTCCAACTAGCATTGGTGGAGCGTTGATCTGGATTGGTGGACCTAGTAGAGGAATCTCAATTGTGGTTCTATCTCCGGATGTCAAAGAGCTTTCTGGAAATCACGCTTCAAAGGTTAATTCTAAACTATTATGTGATCCTTGAATGTATATGCATGTGGTCATGTTTAAGTGCTTATGAATGATTCATGAAATTCCGCTTATAGTACTTATAATCCTACAGTGGTATCAGTTTTAGCCTCTTGCATATAGGTTTTTGGTCATAATATTTAGATTTATTTTGATGTATATGACTAATTTTAATTTGATTAAGGGGATGAATTGAATTATGGGTTGAATAATTAATTGGAATTGATTAAATGGAGATTTAATTACTCAATTTTTCAATAAAAGTGGTCGAAATTTTTGACCTTTCAAACCTAATTTTTGAAATTTTAAATCTGACTTTAGATCTCTAAATTTCGAATATTAAATTCATATTATTTTCATGTTTAAAATTTTTTATGTATGAAAATTAATTCATGTGAAAGGCGTTCTATATGAATTAGAGATTAATTTATGTGAGTAACCTTAAAATTAATTAAAATGGAGATTTTAAATTAATTTTCTAAATTAGGCGTAAAAGAGTTTATGTTTAATTTAATTAAGATCACTAAATTATTTTATAAAAGGTTGTAATTTTAATTTCCTTTAAATAAAAAGAATTGAAGGAGGGAGGAAGAGGAGCACCCACGACTGGTGGCTGCTCCAGTGGTCTGCCGGCGAGAAGTCGACGAGGGTGACGCGACTGCCGGCTTAGCAGTCGGCGAGGGGAAAAGGTGAAAACGCCAGCGTCGGCTCGTAGAGGAAAGGACCGACGAGTTGGCGGGGAGGTCGCTTGAAGTGGCCGGAAGTTCTGGCCGTTCGTCTTCTAGGCATGGCTGGCGTGGAAGGCAACCTGTGTTGCTGCCATCGTTCCACGATTTTTCGAAAAAAAATAAAATTTCCTTTTAAATTTTTTGAAAAGCAGCGGGTAACTGGCTTTTCTCAACAGATTTTTTTTGGAAATTTTGTGAAACTTTTTTGTTGTTGAGAAGATTAAGTAAATTCCAATTATGTTAATTATATTAATTTTGAATGGGTCATAACTTAAATTCATAATTTGATTTTTTAATCGAATTAAAATTAGTAGAGTATATTTTCTAGGATAGAATCTTTTAGGTGATTAGGAATAACTTAAATATTTTGTCCTCTTGCTTCTAGGTGTTTGGTGTGTCAGAAAGTCAAGATTGAACATCAGAGGCCAGGTGGTTTGCTGCAGCCATTGTCGATTCCTGCTTGGAAGTTCGACTATATCTCGATGGACTTTGCCATGGGTCTCCCGAGAACTTCTAGTGGTAAGAATGTTGTATGAGTGATTGTGGATCGTTTGACTAAGGTGGCTCGTTTCATTCCTATGAAGAATACTTGGGATATGGAAGAACTAGCCGAAGCTATAAACCCCCAAAATCCATACACGTCTACGACTACGTCGCATCGACTTTGGGAGTGTTACCGCCGCGATGAAACACAAGGCATAATAAGAAAGAACGTTAACTCAAATCATTGTCTCGAAAACTGAAATGCAGCGGAAATAAAAATATAACTACAACCCGGGAATCATCAACGACCCTTTTTTTTAAACCACAAACCAATTAAGTAAATTATAGAAATCTTATTGTACTTAATTAAAATACTTTAAAGTTCAAATAATAATGAATATCCCCCGTATGCTCGGTATCGTGCAGCAGCACCAGTACACCTAGTCTGCTCCCAATTGTAGCATCAATGGTTCATCACAGGTTAACAAACACATAATAACACACAATCAGCTATGTTGAGTACATAATAAACCATTGCATACATATAAACATAAACAAAGCAATAATGAACAATCCTAAACATGATACTACAATAACATTACATCCTTTACTCTTTATTTGGTTGGCAGCGAATGGGCACTGTCATCTTACTAGAATCATACGGGCTACTTAATCCTTAATAGACAACTTGATCTATTAGATGAAATGCAAATACGGTTTCGTTCCGTCCCACACCCATCACCTTAGTATGCATACCCCCAAGATCGTACGGAACCTTCTACCTACTTGAGTTATCAAAATTTATAAGAACACTACTGTCGTCACAGTAGGCCTGCGTAGGAGTGTAGAACAAGTCCCACACTCCCCCCATTGTTCATCACTTGTAGGGAGTCCAACTACAAGTTTATTGCCATAGTTCATTCTTAATACTGTCCATTCATATCACAATAACATAGAATCATTAACCTGTTCTCTTAGTTACAGTACTCAAATCTTTTCTCTTGTAACACTCTTGTTACACCATGGATTAGATAATACGAATACAATACTCATGTTCATAATACGATAGAATTACGCATTTCAATGCCACATATCGATTTCCAATCATAAACATGTTACCAAACAATCTAAACAATCAAAACGTTCCCTATCATGATTCTAGGTTCCGATATAATAAATCACAACCTAATCATGATACTAGTACTTGCAACTAAACTGGTACGCGTACGTACCTTGTAACGGAGAATTTCAATATATTAACCAAACATGCCGCTTATGAAATTGGGACCTAAACGATTAAATAAGTACTTCAGTGCTACGTCCTTGATAATATTATCAACTAATTCGTAACTAACTATAATGACTTAGTAATTCGAAATATAAACGATAGCTAAACTCATTGTTCATGAACTTCCTTTTCTTTTCTATTCTATTGAGTTTAGCGTCTTTTAGGAGTCAATGTTAGTGAGCCAAACTTATTTTAGTTAGTGTAATAATCCACTACCTTTACCAAGTCCATTCAAGTCATATGTCCAAACAAGTCATATGTCCAATGCTCCAAAATTAGGTTCGAATAGCAAGGTTATAACTCCAACTAATGAACAATAATCTACTTTCTTTACTTCTCACCTTATTTAATTAAAACACCTTCAATCAGATTATTAACTTAAACTAATTATACAACTTAATTAGTTACTAATTTACTCAAATTACAAATTAATTACTTACAACTTAAATTAATTATAAAAACAGAATAATACATATTAAACTAATATACTATCATATAATACATATTAGGTTTTATACCCCTTAATCTCGCTGGCGTTAAACACCGGCAATGGAATTCTGACAGCGGCACAAAACCCTCGAGCCTCGCCCTTGCTTCGCACCACCACACTTCGCACGGCTTGCACGCACGCAACTCTCGCACGCACGCACCACAGCCTTTGAACACCACACAACCCGCGCACAACCCTTGACGCACAACACGCGCTTCACACAGCCCAACCACGCTCGAACTCGAACCCTTGCTCGCACAACCCTTGACAAAATCACTCGCAGAACCCTCGTCACCAATTGCTTCGCACCCTCGAACACATCACACACGAACTCGACTTCCCTCGTCGCACAGTTCGTTCGCACAGCCCTCAAACTCCCTCGCTCGCACCTTCGAATCGTCGCACAATTTCGAATAGTGACGCACACCACACTTCGCGACCTCGCTTGCGCTCGCCCAGCAGCTGAACACGAACCCTCGTACACCCCCTCGCACAAGCAGCTATGGTGTACCTCACACACACACACACACACACCAGAGAACGGTGAGGAAGGAGAGAGAGAGAATGGGAGTGACGGCTAAGAACGAGAGAGAATTAGGGTTTGTATTTTTTTCTGATTTTTTTATTCTTATTCTCTCTATTTATAGTGTGGCAACTCTAGGTCTAGTAGGACTCGGTTTAATCTTTCAAATTCCGAAATTAACTAAACCGAACTATATTATTGTTATTCTATTAATATTATTTTTTTGTAAATAATACTAAAATACCTTTTGATTATATTCTTTATATTTTCTTAATTATAAAGAATTAACTCCAAAAATACGGAGTATTTCAGAAGCCTATGCTAATGAGATTATTCGTCTGCATAGTATTCCGAAGGACATTGTCTCTGATCGTGATCCGAGGTTCCTGTCTCATTTTTGGGTTGCTTTGCAAGAGGCTTTTGGTACGAAGTTGAAGTTGAGCACTGCTTTTCACGCCGCTACTGATGGTCAAACTGAGAAAACTATTCAGTCCCTGGAAGAAATGCTACGTGCTTGTGCTCTAGAAATTCAGCAATCTTGGCTTAAGTCATTGAGCTTGGTAAAGTTCTCCTACAACAACAAATACCACGCCATTATTCAGATGGCTCCCTATGAGGCCCTGTATGGCTGGAAATGTCGTAGTCCTACTTGCTGGAGCGACATCAGCTATTCTTTGGTTTTGGGGCCAGAGTTGATTCAGGATACAGTAGAGCAGATAAAGGTGATTCAAGCAAAGATGATAGCTGCTCAAGATAGGCAAAAGTCATACACAGATCTCCGTCGTAAGCCTATTTCGTATTCTATGGGTGATAAGGTCTTGTTGAAAGTATCACCGATGAAAGGGATCGAAGGGCAAGCTAAGCCCAAAGTATGTAGGTGCCTATGAGATTCTCGAGAGGATTGGGGAAGTCGCGTACCGATTGGCTATGCTGCCAGATCCATCTAGAGTCCATGATGTGTTCCATGTATCCCAGTTACGGAGGTATCGAAGTGACCCCTCTCATGTCATTCCTGTAGAATCGGTGTCTCTTGAACCGAATCTGACCTTTGAGGAGCGTCTAGTCTGTGTCTTGGACCGTCAGAACCGTGCCTTGAGAAGGAAGGTAATTCCGTTAGTTAAAGTACTTTGGAGGAGCCAAAAGTACGAGGAGACTACTTGGGAGACGGAAGAGTCTATGAGACTGAAGTACCCAGAATTATTCATTCCAGATACCTTTCTTGTTTTTCAAGTTTCGAGGACGAAACTTTTTCTTAATGAGGGGAGATTGTAACAACCCGTAATTCCTCTAGAAATTTCGCGTTAATTTATTTATCTATGTGTTATATTTAATTATATCCTTTGAGTAGTTTATATTTATTTTAGATGAGAGCTTTATTAATTTTTATTTTGGGCTAACGTTTTAGGATTCGTACATTTCGGGTTGTAAGTGGGCCGACCCACTTGTGTTTCGTGGACTAGGATGTCTGAAATTTTTGCAAGGGAAAAGGGAGGGAATTCTTTTGCTTATCAAATAAGATTTTATGTAATTTAGGTAGCCTATATCACCCCGAAATCCTTTCCCCTTTGAAATCGATCATATTCTCTTTTCTTTCCTTAGTGTAGCACCCAAATCTTGACCTAAATAAATTAAATTGCTGCCCAAGAGAAAAAAAAGACAGCAATTTCATCCTCTTTGGTTGCCCTAATCACATGCCTATCACTAAAACAATAAGGAGAAGGGTCTTCTTCTTGTTCTTCACAAATTCAACCATTCTAGTGTTATTTTCAAGCTATTTTCAAGAGTAATTCAAGCCTAAGGTGCGGATCTTTGGTATTTATATTCTCTTACATCAAGGAGGACATTTTCTATTATCTCTTATCTTCTTTCTATATTTTTCCACACTAGATCAAGGTAACTAACATCCCTTATAGTACTTTATTAGAGTTTAATTAATAGTTTAGTGATGTTAGAATCATGTTAGAAATAGTATTAGTTGTTAGAATTCATGCTACTAATGTTTTAATTATTTTATATAGTACTTTAGAATTAGTAGAATCGTTATGGTTATTGTATTTATTGTTAGAAACATGTCTAGGATTGTTATTCATGATTTCTTATTTTATTTTATATTTAATTCATGTTTTTATGATTGGTTATTGTTAGAATCATTTTTAGGGGTGTTATTCATGATTTCTTATTTTATTTCATATGTTAATTCATGTTTTTATTATTGTTATATGTGCTGGAATTTATTTATTCCCTTGGAAAATTAAGTTTTAGTGTTGTCTTTAATCTATATTCATGTAGTAAGTGTTGTGGTATGATGCTTATGTCAATAGAGAAGTTATTAGTTGTTTTTAGACTACTTATCATTGAGTTATTAGTGCTGGAATTATTTTATTTGTTATACATGCTAATATTTAGTGTAATAATGTTATATATACTTGTCCTATTATATTGCAGAATTATAACCATGTTTTTTAGGAGTTTTATTAATTGTTTTTGACTCTTTTAATTAAGGAATTATTTAGTGTTGGAATTTTGTTGTTTAGAATTGGAAACTTATGTTGTATGTTTTATTATTTCTATGTTCTTAGTTTGTATCTTTAGGGAGATGTATATGTTCTTTTATTTAATTTCTTGAAGTATTAAATTAGTATGTATATCTATTGGAGATTGTGAATTAAGTACGAAAGAGGGATGAAGGAGGGCGTGACAACACCACCACCACGGCAGCCGTGGACCGTCGGCAGCGGTGCCACTCCACTGCTGCAGCCGCAACAGTGGGTTGGTCGTGTACCACGACCGGTGCTCGCCACCCGGTTGCTACTACTTGTTGTTGTTTCATTTTATTTTGTTGTGTTGAACATGAAATTTATTTATATTTTATTATTTCATGTATGCTGAAAGTTTGGTTTATTAATTGTTGAAGCATGTTTAGTATTTTTATTTTTGGTTAAATAAAAGGGTTTTGAAGGAGTTATTTCAAAGTTTAACTTTTAGTAAATATATATATTATTATTATTTTGAAGTATTATTCTGAAGAATTGGTTTGAGGAATTATGTTTATTTGAGAGGTTATGAATACTTGGAGAATAATTTAATGCTTGAAGATTACTATTTATATCTTTTCCACTTGGTTTAGAAATGTTTTATTTTGATTTGGGTAGTCTAAGGGATCTTGAATCCCGAAGGTTTTGAACATATGCACTCCTAAAGGACAGGGGGCTCTGAGTAGTGTGCTACCCTGTATGGGAGAAGCTTAGGATATGTTGTCGTCTGAGAAGACGGGAAATGTTACGATGTTATCCCGCATCGGGAGTTTGGTCATTCTTAGACACAAACGGTAGGGAACGTAACCCATAGGTTGTTCTGGAGGTTGCGATCTGACATACTCTTAGGAAGTGGGTTGCGGTCACTAGTATTCAACTCACTCAATAATATTAAACTATATATATATATATATATATATATATATATATATATATATATATATATATATATATATATATATATATATATATATATATATATATAATTTCGAAGACTTTTATTTTCTTTAATCATATATTTACGCTCCCTTTTCATTTATTATGCTTTAATTGCTTATTGATGGATTATCATGTTGGTTCACTTGTTTTATGCTTATTATTTATAGTTTTCTTATTTTTATTTCACACTTTGTCCATTGTTTTGTCTGTATTATTATTATCGTGTATTTTTAACATTATTCTCCATTTATTAAATTGTTAATTGAATCCTATTTGAACTGGGAGAGTTGTTAGTTACTCCCCACCGATTGTGGATTTGTTGTTGTATACTTTTGCATATATGGATCGGAAGTTTAGGATTGTTACTATTTGGACTGGGATGGTGAGACTCGGCCCAGAAAGCAAGGATTTGATCCTTGTAATGGTAGATGAGCATTATGATAGTAGGATTAATACTTCCATCTTAGTACATAGGTCTTAAGTAGAGTTTTTATGGATAGTTGCCACGTGGATTATCATGGAGTTTAATAATGGTTTTCTAGATATTTATTTTTGTGGTGTAATAGTAATTTTGGAGTGAGGGTGTGGGACCTCATCTCCTTATCTTTCGAGGTTATTCAGTTTGGGACTTATTACTATTTGTATTGTTTTAGAGTAACATTTTCCTTCTCAGTGGTATTTCCGCTGCCACTGCTTTATTTATCTAATAGTTTCTTTATTTATTATTATTTTAGCAATTTATTACTAGCCTTAAAAATGGAAAATCTGTTAATGGACGAAAAGAGTATAGTTTATGTGACAGTGCTCTTCCAAATTCATAGCAGCAAGTGCAAACTAGAGAACCCTTTAGTTTCCTCCCTAACGCAAGGTTTATTTCATATTTAGATAACAAAACATAAAGTTCTTTAATCTCTGCATAGAAGAAAATGAAATTGACAACCTGAGTCCATCCTGGTCCATAGCAACATTTTCGTGAGAAGTACGTAGATTAAATTTAAATAGAAATGTTAATTCACCCAAGCCACATAAAATGACCACTGTTAGTTCATCCCGGGTAAATGAAACGACCACTGCTAGTTCATCTCGGTAAATGAAACAACCAATGCTATTTCATCCCAGGTGTATGAAATAGATGATTCTATTTCATTCACTCTCTATGAAATAGTTGTTATTGTTTTATTCAATCGAAAAGAAATAGCAAGTACCACTTCATACAATCCATATGAATAGAATCAAAACCCATACAAAATTAAAATGGTTTGTTCCCATTTCATTCATGAAATTGAATAGAAATCCAAACCAAAATTGGGTAATGTCATTAGTTTAAACTATAGTACGATATTTTATTGGAGTTTTTTTTAAAAATACCAACCCTTGATAAAAATACATGGTTGCTAAACGCAGCCTCACTTTACTAACGCAGCTTTAAAAAAACCCCAAAAAACCCTTGCTTATTATCATATTCTTTCTAAAAACCCCTTTCTCTCTCTAAAAATATTCTCTTCTCCTCTCTAACTGTTAGATATAAAAAACTTCATCGAGATCTACAAATTTTAATTTGATATTCAATGGACCATAATTTTGACCCAATCGAATTTCAATCTGATGTAAGTTGTGATTTTTTTTTCGTAATTATGATGCAGGTTGTGAATTTTTTTTCGCAGATTGAAGTTGTAAATTTTTTTTCGAAATGTCTGTTTCGTGTAGACTACACGAAACAGATGATTCCGTTTCGTGTAGATTACATGAAACAATTGATTCTGTTTCGCGTGGACTACACGAAACAGATGATTCTGTTTCGTGCAATCTGCACGAAACAATTGGATCCGTTTCGTGCACCTTGCACGAAATACCAGTATTCCCTTCGAAATTCTGAAAGAAAGTTGGACGAAATTCAAAAAACTTATTCGCTTGATGTTGAACCCGAAATGTGTATAAGATCTAGTAATATATCAATTTTCCAACATTTTCGTAAAGATTGAAGAGCTTGGAAACGAATTTGGGATATAATGGTGAACGAATTTGTGAAATTTCGTGAACCAGAAATCTTCGAAGAGGAAGAGGGTGATGAGAGAGGGGAAATGAGTTGTGAGTGAATAAGGGTAATTTTGGAATTTAGATGAGTTGTACATGGTAAATGAAAGTTGCATTTAGCAACCCCCTAAAAATACTCCATTCTTGTAATCTATCTTCTAGTATGCACCATTCTTTTAATATCCAAGGTTATTCTGACTCATTGCATTAAAAGCACTCACTTCACTTCATGTGACACTTTAAATCCCTTCAATGATTTGTTTTTGTTTATTAGCTTGCTGAACAAGTAAGCCTTATTCATAGTTGGTAAAGGTTCCATTGCAAGTATGTTACCCACCATATTCTCAAACTTTCATTTAAACTCATTAGAAAGTCTATGAGTTTATTCTTTTCTTCCATCATTATGATTTTCTTCTGTATGTTGCAGTTGCTAGTACTCATCGCACCAAATTCAAACCCAGGATAGGATTTCAAAGTATGTATCTCACCCTATAATTTCTTCATTTGACTAATAATCAAAAGCAGAAGAATCTCGTTGTTCAATTTTACTTAGTTGTTTCCTAAGTTGATAGGGTTGTGGAGCATTACTCTCATCGTATCTAGCAACAATTTCATCTGGAAGATGCTTTGTGAATCACAAAGACTTAACTTCACGTCATTAACTTCAAAAGCTAATATTTATCTATGTAATCCTTCCTAATCCATCTTTGGTGATTTTTAGAAGTTAAAAATTAGGTTTCTTACAAGTTCCATCTATGAAAACTTGTTTGTTTTTAGCACCTAATGTTGTATTAATAGTTATAGACAAAGAAATGAAATTACCTCTATTGAGTAGTGTAGTAATATTAGACAAAGGATTATCTGCATTTGACAAATACATATGATTAGTTTAGCTAATGTTATTGTCTTCATTCTCTTGCTTCCCTTTATCAGCCATGTCTTCTTCTTTCTTTCTTCACAACTTCTCTTCTCAGAGAAAATTATCAATCTTAGGATTAATAACCTCCACTAGGGAAAAAAAAGGAAGGGCTGCGTATTCTTCAAAACGCAGTCCTTCTTTTATGTAGGGCTGCGTTTTTAAAGAAAAGCGCAGCCCTTTGGATAAAGGGTTGCGCTTGTCTAAAAAACGCAGCCCTTCTTACAGTTAGAAGAGCTGCCTTTTTAAGTCATGTGCAACCCTTTATAGTGAAGGATTGCGCTTGACTAAAAAACGCAGCCCTTTATGGGCTTTTTTTAAAAAAAATGACTTTAATTTAAAATAAATTACAAGGCTTTAGGGTTTGTTATTTAAGATTGGCCTCTCTTCTCTCTTCTCTCATCCTCACGCCTCTCTTCTCTCTCTCCTCTCATCCTCACGCCTCTCTTCTCTCTCTCCTCTCACCTTCACGCCTTTCTTCTTCTCTCAACCTTCGAACGCCTTTCTCCTCCATTATTATCTTCGTTACAAACCTGATTACTCGAGTCAAGTGTTTCAATCATAACACTTCCGACAATGGTGGCACTAACGTTTTAGCCGCGAGTCAAGTGTCTTTTTGGTATTCCGATAGCAACAACAACGGCCGCGAGAGCGACACCAACAGCCGCGAGAGCAATGGCCGGGAGAGCGACACCAACAGCCGCGAGAGCAACGGCTGCCAGAGCGATGAGCGAAAACACTTGATTGTAATTTTTGAGTTTTTTTTTTCAGATCTAGGTTTGAGTTTGAGTTTTATTTAATTTTCATTTTTGTTCTTTTTTTTTCATTTTATTTCATTCTGAATTTGTGTGTTTGTAATTTTTGAGTTTAATTTTCATTTTCGTTTGAGTATTATGTATTTATGTCATTCTGAATTTGTTTGTTTGATTTTTTTTTCATTTTCGTTTTCCTTTTTTTCATTTTCTGTTTCGTTTTTTTCCATCCTCTAATAAAACGGTAGGTCTGCTGATTATAGTGATGGTCTGTGAAATTTGGGTGATGTAAGAGCATCAACAATCATAAGTTCAGTAAAGGATAATACTGCATCTCCTAGTTTGTCTAACAGCCTAACAAACTCCTTTTCTTTTTCATTTTCGTTATTTTTTTTGGTTTCCGTTCCTTTTTTTTTCATTTTCGTTATTTTTTTTTCGTTATAAATTTCGACTGTTAAATTTTTTTTTTTAAAAAGATATTTTTTTAATTATTTTATGGGTCGAAAGGGCTGCGTTTTTGCCAAAACGCAACCCTTTGTACAAAGAAGGGCTGCGTTTTAAGCACAAAACCGCAGCCCTTCTAGTTTTTGGGCCTAAAACGCAGCCCTTCACAATGAAGGGCTGCGGTTTAAAAATGCAGCCCTTCACTTTTAGTGAAGGGCTGCTATAGAAAGAGCTGCTGGCCAAAAACGCAGCCCTTAGGGCTATTTATTTTAACCGCAACCCTTCTGTTTTTTTCCAGTAGTGCTCCTTGCTCAGTTACCATAAACAACTATGAGAATCAGTTATCTAGGTATTTTAATACCTTAAAGATCAATTCTTAGCTAATATTTCCAAGGAGTGTTTTATGTTTATTTCTTTATTTCTTTAAATGTTGATTCTATATCTGTACAAAAGGTTGCGCCTCCACTATATATACAAGCATTAAATACCTAGTATTCCTAATCTATACACATAAGCAATTAGTAAATCAATGAACATAGGACATCTAACTAATAAGTCATATACGACCACTAAAATATAGCTCACATATTTGGCTCTAAAATGAGAGCATAAATGACCTAGAGGAGGGAGACTATTGTTTACAATGCATATCATGAAATGATCCTGTCTTCATATCTTTACCATCCCTACAAGGCTATGAGGGGAACCTCTTAGAAAAGGTTGTATTACTATTAATGTAACACCCCAAAATTACTCACTTATAAATAAATAATTTAATGAAAAATATTTGAGTAATTTAGGAGTATTACCGCCACGTGACTAACACGCTTTCGATAACGAACTACTAACTTACAAAAAAACTTCCAGCGGAAGACTTTAACCAAAATAATAATAACTCTATATTATTAAAAATAAATATTGTCTCAAACTTAAAACATATAAAACATCATAATCTAGGTGAATATTCCATTCCCAGTATGCTCCCATGCACATCCAAAATTCACCTGCAAAACTGCTTACCTAAAAGGTAAACATGGCAAAGCAAATAGGAAAAAGAAAATACGCGTCATTATAAAACTGAGTACGAAATGTACTAGATAGGTAACACATTTGTTAGTTCGTAAAAAATTACATTTTGAAATCTCCTTAACTTATAATTCAAGAACAACTTATAAGAACAAACTCTTTCCAAACGCTTTAACTAATAATTCAAGAATAACTTTTAAGAACAAACTCTTTCCAAACAATTTAACTAATAATTGAAGAACAATTTTTAAGAACTCTTTCCAAACACGTTAACTAATAATTCAAGAATAACTCTGAAGAAGAAACTCTTTCCAAATAACTTGGATTAAAATAATCTTGAATAATAACTTGCGGCTTTGGCTCAAAACGGCCCACTTTTTTTGGCCAAAGCCCGATCAAGCGTTAACAATAATATGACTTGTCAGTCATGAATAAATCTCCTTTTCTCATATACAACTTTTTGAACATTCAAAGTTTATAAAAACCAATCAAACCATTCCTTATAACAATAATTTAATTTTTCAAAAAGGATAACAAAGCTTTCATATAAAAATAATTGATAAAATCATTCATTCTTTTCACTTCCAAGAGTGAATAATAAAATGTTCTAACCATTTAAACCAAATTTCTAAATCCATTCAACCATTAAATCAATAAACAACTTTTAATATATAAAACCATATTTTCAAAGATCTAGCTACGTAACTTACCTTGATCTTGCACAAAAGTATATTAGTATCTTCACTTAGTCTTATGCTTGAGCGTTCTCCTAACCAACCAGTAATATAGAAATCTAATAAGTAGCTTATCACATGAACATGATTTTAATCATGAATCTTTACATAACATATCATGAGCATAATATTTCTGAGTAAGAAATATGAAAATCTTTTTCTTAAATAAAAGAAAATTGAAACTTGAATAAGAATATAAAACTAGAATACATTAAGAAAATAATAAAAAACCTTGAAGTGAGAGAGTTTGGATTCTTCAAAGTTTTTGTGTGAAAACGATTGCTTAAATATGAGGTATTTAATACTATTTATAGGAGCAGAATAGGTAGTACTTATTTTTTTTAAAATTTTATATTTTATAACCTTCACCATAAATTAGGAGATTAACCAAGATTTGTACCCTTCATCATTAATTTGAAAATTTTTAGGAAATCAAAACACCCCCCCCCCTCTTTAACACAAGGTGGTCGGCCATATGGCTACTTTTTCTTTAAAAGTCCAACATAAATGATTAAAGTTTTAAACTTATCAAATAAAATTTGTGACTAGGATTTAAATCAAAATTTTAACAAATTTAATTTTGGCGTCATATTTCCACCAAAATAATTTTGAACGAGTGAAATTACTAAAATACCCTTTTCTAAAAATATTTATTTAAGAAAATAACTATTTAATTATTAAAACAAAGGATTTTTTAACTAGAATAATACAAACTTTTGCCCGTTCTCTCGCAATAATACAAATTGTTGATTATTTTAAATAATACATACTTTTGCCCAAAATTCCTCCAGTAGGACATGACTGGTTAGTCACTTGTTGGTGTAGATTTTACATGGCACTTATTTCTTCTTCTTCCTTGTTTGCTTTAGTTCTTATCCCTCCATTATTTTTCATTTCATTCTTCTCTCTTGCTGCCCCTCCACTGTCTTTCTCCCTTGCCCACCCTGACCCCACCCCCACCACTGCCCTTTTCCCCTAACAGAGCCGTCTCTTCCCCCCAGACAGCTGCCTCCCCTTCCCCCCTTGCCACCTACCCTTTGACCACCACCAAAACCAAAATCACACCTCATCCAGTCGAATCAACTCCCCTCCACCCCCGAAGTAATCCCTCACTCACCTAGAAACAACCGCAACACCCAAAACAACCCCTCACCTACCCGAAATCAGACCCCCCACCCATTTCCCGCCGCTAGTCCTATTCAATGGTCCGGGTTCAGGTCGGGCTGGGCTGATATTAAATGGGTTGGGCTTATGTGGACTATTAATTGGGTCGGGCCGGGTTTAAGTCGGCTGGGCTGACATAAAATGTAGATTAATATCCTTTGTTACTCATGGGCCTAATGGCAAACCTGGGACAACAATCTCGATACAATTATATTTAGTTTATGCTGTCAGCTAATAAAACTCTACAATTCACTAAGATTAAGGTTAAAAAAATTTCAAAAAAAAAAATGAAACTTTGCTAAAACGAAATCAAGATCGAAAAAAAGAATGGAGAAATTTTGCTGAAATGGAGTTCCTATCATCGATTACTCAAATTTTGAAATCTATTTATCCTTATTACTCTCTCTTCTCTAAGTTCACTCACATCTCCCACACCACCGCATCGCCGCGCCGCCACATCGTTGTTGGTTTCTAGAAGTTGTAAATATAGGGTTTATAGAGGAGAGAGAAATGGATGATTTTAGACATTTGTGTTTTACAAGAGAGAGAGAGAGAGAGAGAGAGAGATGAAGGAGCTTGAAGAAGGTGGACAAAGGCATGAATAACAAGCAATATGTGTAGCTGGTCATTGCATTTACTTCGTAAGTTTACAAAAGAGAGAGATTGAAAATAAGATGAGTAAACATGTATACATACCCATCATAAACCCTCAACAACCCATACTCAGCCCATTTACTTAACAACCCATTTAAAACCCACCTAACTTCAAAAATAAACAGCCCAACCCTTTTTAAGATGGGTTGGGCTCGGGCTACCAATGGGTACCCGGCCCATTGAACAAGTCCACCCGCCGCCCACCCTCGTAACAACCCTTCATCCACAGGACATTAGCTCCTATCTATAACCCACCGCCTTACCCCGAAATTGACCCCAATGATAAATAATGATGGTGATATTTTGCTTTGGCAGTTTATTGGGGCTGGTTTTGGGTTTTTGTTTTGTGGGTGATTTGGTTCGTGGTGGTGAGTGTGGCGTTGATAGGATTTGGTGGGTGGGTTCATGGTGGTTGTGGGTGGGTTTTGTGTATTTCAGGGGTGAGGGAGTGGAGGGGGTGGTTTTTAAGGCTGGTGTGGCTAGGATTGGTGGTTTTCGGGGGTGAGGTGGCTGGGTTGATGGTTTTCCGGGGTGAAGGATTGGAGGGGGTGGTTTTCGAGGGTGAACGAGTGGTGGGGGGTAGTTTTCGGGGGTGGGGGAGAGAGACGTGGTATTTTCGAGGGTGGGGGAGAGGAGCAGTGGTATTTTCGAGGGTGGAGGGGGGAAGACATGGTGTTGCCGGAGGTTGGAGTGGGGGAGAGTCCTGCGGTTTCATGGTGGGGTTTCAGTTGGTAGGGAGAGGGGAGAAGAGAGAAAGAGATTTCAAGTTTTTCAAAATTTTCTTTTACCTGTTTTATAGGTTAAAGGTGACATTGCCCTACTGGAGGAATTTTGGGCAACAGTTTGTATTATTTAAAAATAATCAAAAGTTTGTATTATTGCGAGAGAACGGACAAAAGTTTGTATTATTGTAGTTAAAAGATCCTAAAATAAATACTAAAAAATATAAGGTATTACAATTAAGTAGTGTTTATTTAGTTGGTACTAAAATTGACTAAATGGTACTCTCTACATTCCCATTTGTTCATCTTAATTTGACTTTCTTTCTCTCCAAAAAAAATCTAAAAAGGAAGAACAAATAAGAATAGAGAGAGTATTAAAAAGTTTTTGACTAGTAGTTGTATTCAAGAGAGTTAAGTACACAACTGGATACTAACTTTGCCAAAAGTTTTAGCTTGGGTACTTAAACCAAACTTATGTTACTTTTATTGTTAACTCCAATTAAATAATAAAGAAAGTACTTTTTTTCATTTCTCTTCCTAAAAAATATTATTATGTCTTTCTCTCTCCTTACCCTCAAAATCAGATCCACCACTCCACCTCTTCCTCCCCTTCCCCTAGTTTTTCTCTCTGCTTCGTTCCTACTTCCGTCGCTCCATCGTCTTCCTCTCCTTTTCCAAAAGAACCACCAAACCAAAATGACGGCGAAATCACAATCTCATCCTCATTTTCTTCTGAACTTGACCCCTCAACCTCCCCTATATTTGTTCCCCTTCTCTTACCAAAAAATTTGCAATCCACAAGGATCAACACTCCTTCTCGCCTTTTCTCATTCGCTTTCCTCTTCCTTGGGTCCACTAAATTGGAGTTCTAACTTTGATTATTGTTCCTCCTGGAAGGGGATTGTTTGTGATAACAAGGACAAGGTCACTCATTCATGGCTACCCTCAAGAGGGTTAACAGGCAGAATCTTGTCTTCGCTCACAAACCTTATAAGTCTTTCTAAGCTCAATTCATTTTACAATCACCTTTTAGGGTTTCTCCTAAATGGGATTTTCAGCTCATTGCATAGCCTTGACATAATTGATGTAATCTCTAATTCTTTGCATTGTGTGGTAATCTCTCAACATTTTTTTCCCTTAATTGATAGTTTTCGTTCGATCATTCGAGTTATTATAGATGTTTCAAGCAATCAAATCTATAGAGGGATAGAGCCTTCTTGGTTCTTCCAAGGTTCGAATTTATCAGTCTTAATGCGAGTGACAATAGCTTCACCGGACATATTCCTTCAGGCTTCAGCCATCTGTATTACTTGTCCTCTGCTCAGGAAACTTGATTTCTCTAGTAACGAATCTGGTCGACAAATTTATGTTGGCCTAGGGAGATGCTCGAAACTCAAAGTATTTCGAGTAGGTTACAATTTTTGTTTGGAGTACTTCTTGCTGACATTTATAGGCTAAGGTCACTTGTTGAGTTATCAACGCCTTCAATATATGATAGGTTGCACCATTGAAGAAGAAATTTTAAGACTTATAAACCTCAGTGAGTTAGGGTCGACTGTAGGGGAAGCGGAGCATGAGATTGTGATTTCGTCGTCGTTTTGGTTTGGTGGGTCTTACCGTAGAGGAGAGAAAGGCAGAGGAGCGGTGTAAGCAAGATTGGAGAAGAGAGAAAAACTAGGGGGAATACGAAGGAGGGAAGGGTGCGTGGGGGAGGTGGTGTGGTGGGTGGGTGGGAGGGGGCGGATTTGGTGTTTATGTGGGAGGAGAGAGAAAGAGATATTAAATTTGTGCAAAAATAATTTATTTTTTGTTATTTAATTGGAGTTTATAGGAAAAGTAACAAAAGTTTGGTTTGAGTATCCAAACTAAAACATTTTATAATTTAGTACCCAAATTGAAACTTTAATTGTAGCAAAGTTTAGTACACAGTTGCGTACTTAACTATATTCAAAAAGTATGTGTTTGGTTGTAGTTGGTACCCAAATTGGCCAAATAGTATCATATCACTCCATCTATCCTTAAAATGTTGCTACATTTGCTTTTTTACACAGACCAAGGACGGAGTGGGGGCCCAGTGTACATAGAGTGAATTAAGCAAAAGCAAGTGGGTTTTAATCTCTTCGATTAAAGTAATTACATTCACATTTCACAACAATTACACGGTTCTACCTTCAACGAACAAGATGAATCACAGTATGAAAAGAGGATTAAAATTAAATTATGGAAATAAATGAATTGACAACAAAAATACATAGAATTAGGAAAAAGAACAACATTTTTGCAATTAGGAAGAAGAAGAAACTCAGTGCTTAGAACCGTGAATGGGAACATAAAAAAATAAAATAGGATCTTCATTTCGAAGAAGAAACCCAGATCTTCAATCATCACTCCAAGAATTATTTCAACTTAAAAAAAAAAAGACAAATTTGTTTTATTATAAATATCGTAATAAACTCAAACCATTTCAACCCAAAATCATGTTTAATAAAACATCCCTAAAATCTCAACAACATACCAACCTTCAAAGGAAAACCATACCAAAATTCAAGCAAAAAAAGATAAATAATTAAAAAAAAAAGATTTAAGTTGAGTGGCCTCATATTATTTGGGACTTGCAAACCCTAGAAGTCGACAGATCTGACGAACTTTCTGATTATTTTTCATCAACAGTGGGTTGACCAACCATTATTATTCATGTTCTTCAACGAGGTTGAAATTAAACAGAGGAAGGAATGAAGAGATTGAAATAGAGGAAAAAAAATCAAACGCCACAAAAGTAGGAGAAATGGGTCTCAAAAGAAGAACCACAAGAAAGTCTATATTATTATTTTGGTATTTTTCTTATGGAATTTGAACTAGAAATAACAAGATCTGATTTTTTTGAAGGTGGAAGAGAGAGAAAAGGAGTTGCAGAAGTAGGAGAGAGAGAGAAGAAAATGGGCAGAGATAGAGGAGTAATAAGGGATTAGGGGTTTTGTTAGGAATATTTTATTATTGGAAAATTTCCTCAGGTATCCCTGAGGTTTGGCGTAATTCTTAAATTACACCTCATATTTGGAGAATTCCTCAGATATCCCTAAACTTTGGGTTTGGGCTCAAAATACCCTTATCATACACCGAAATTCAAGTGCATTAATTTTCTAAGGTACCCTTGAAACTTAAACTTCAAAATTCAATAATGGCGTATTTGTATATGAGTATTTCATTTGAAATGCTGAATTTGGACAATCAACATGTTTGGATGGACAAAGAATTTCAATTCTAGAATTACCCCAAATCCCACACAACCAAAAAAAGCCCATACAAGAAAGAATTTGAAATGACATTTGAAACCATGTCATTTGAAATCACAGCACACTACACTACTGTGCTGCACTACTACTCTCTTTCTTTTCTCCTCAAAACGTTTTTTTTTTTCCTTTTTGGTGAACTTCTAATTAATTTTTGTAAATGACATACTCATACTTTCTCTCTCCTTAGCCATAAACGTATGGGTTCCTTGTCCACTCTCTCTCCTCTACCTCACCACCATGGCACCATATTCCATTTTGTATAGTTTGATGAATGATAAACAGAGCAACCATGATTTTTACTTCATCTTTCTCATTCTTAATTTTTTCCTTTATTTTTTTATAATGATAAACAGAGCTTTGTTATAGTTGTTTTTCATTTTAATTTTTGTAGCTATTTTTTCATAACTCTGGTGAAAAACTCGCTTGTAGTGATGAAGTGTGTAATTAGAATTCTAAAGTCTATCCAAACATGCAATGAATTTGAAATAATGGATTTAGAATTTCTGAATTTCTCAAGCAATTGATTTGGAATTCAATATTGGAATTTATAATACCTAAATTCAAATCCAAAAATTCGAATGAAATCAACATTCCCAAACACTACCTAAGGGTATTTTGAGAATTAAGCCAAACCTCAAGGGTACCTCAGAAAATTTTCCTTTATTATTTTATGTATCATTAGTAAATAGAATAAGGACAAAAGTGATGGCAAACTTGTAAATAAAGTGTGAGACCTATGTATTATATATGGAAATATCTGTAAATGTAGCAACTAAATTGAGGCACACCTAAATGGTAAAAATGTACCAATTAGTAAAAGACGGAGGGAGTACTTACTCGTGGTCTTGGATAGATACCAATCATGTCTCCACTAGATAGATGTCGCATGCCTATCACAATTCACAACTCTTCCCCTCTTAAGCCTGTTCTCTTCGACATAAAACAACTGAACTGAATTGAACTGAGATTGCAACTGAACTAAATTGAACTGATTGCAACTGAACTGAACTGAATTAAATTATAACTAATAGAAATGATAATTGGAGCTCAACTGAACTGAATTGAACTGCACGAAACTGAACTGAAAATAAGTTGGGGAGAACAAGCTCTTAGGCCATGTTCTTTTGAACTTATTGTGGCCGAATTGAACTGAATTGAAATAATAATAATAATAATAATAATAATAATAATAATAATAATAATAATAATAATGAATTGAATTGAAAATAAGATAAAAAAAAAGAGCCTTAAATCAACCTTAAAAAAAAAAGAAAAAAAAAGAAAGGGTGTTAGCGGTTACATTCACAATTCACAACTCCCGTCCAAGGCTAAAAAGTAGAAACCAAATTGCTAGAAATATTAACGAAAGTTGCTACTTGCTAGTATAGATATAGTACTAGTGTAAAAACATATCTACACAGAGAAATGAAGACAATCGGAGTGGTGGGTGCCGGGCAAATGGGGTCTGGAATCGCCCAACTTGGCATTGTTCATGGATTTCACGTTTGGCTTTTGGATTCCGACTCTAACGCTCTTACTAGGGCTACCAAATCTATATCCATTTCTCTCCAACGTTTTCTTTCCAAAGGCCAACTTTCCCAGGTTATTTGTGCCACTTTAATACTTTCATTTCTTCATATTGGATTTATTTCTATCTCAAATTATCTGGGTTTAGGACATGTTCTTTTGTATTCAAGTAATGAAAATTTAGTTTGGATAGCTGGAACATACTTGTAATATGCTGGTAAATGAAGAAAGGCTTTTAACTTTTAAAGATTGTGTTGATGAGAAGTAAAAAATAGGGTGCGCTATCTTTACTTGAATTTTGCTGAACTGAATGTGTTACACTCGATTGGACCCGATTGTTACTGAAATTACCTTATATATAATCTTTATTGTACGTGATCAGCTGTGAAACTTATTATTTTCTTATAGGTGAAGAGATTGAAATAGGCTGCGGTTGAATTTTTTCAATTTGCTGTATCTGTTTTCTTTCTCCCTCAATTTGAGCAATATACAAACATTCTTACTCGGGAGGTATTATATCGACATGGGTGTGACAGTGCTATATGGCAAGTCATAGATTGCACAAGCCAATACTAGTTTAACTTAAGGCAAAGTTATGTTGAGTAGTTGTTGGATCAGTTCTCCTTTATGGTGTTGATTGTTGGCTAGTTAAGTAAGCACAAGTCCGAAATCTAACGGTCATGGGGTTGAGGATGCTTTGTTGGATGTCTTACTACACTAGAAGATAGAGGAAAAGAAGGAAGTGATGAAAGACCTTGCGGAAGCGGGTCTGATTGATTTAATGGTAAAATAGGGAAACAACGCTTAGTGGTTCAGACATGTTAAGAAATAACACTTGGATGTGCTAGGTACAAATGCGAGAAAATCATCTAAAGATATGGTAGAAGAGTTATACTCAAGAAGAATTGTTGTGAAGTGATCTGATAGGATATAATGCACATAGAGCTTATTTAGGACTTTAAAGAGTGAAATATCCGAGATCACAACACTGAAATTTATAGCAATATAGGACTAGAACAGAGGGAGGAGAATCAGCAGGATGGAGAGATTCTATTGTCTTTCTCAACCAGAAATTACAGTCAGCTTTCCCTCTATATACTCACATGATCATTAGTGGACCAAAAAGAAAATAATGGCTAGCCACTGGAAATTCAGTGTACTTGGGGAATTCAGAAACGGCAGGAAATAGAATCATAGTGCTAGAATGACAGCTAATCGGAACTATGATATTGATGACTAAGAAAGAAGGAAAAATACTAAAGTAGAATTGCTTTTATTCCTCTATAGACTTGACCCTTGGAAGGAAGTTAATAGTTATGGTGTTCTACTAGAAATAGATATCTTCATAATCATCTATGGGGGCTATGTCTCCCCTCTCTTTCGCAACCTTTTCCTCTGCTTTTGTCTTCGTGTGCGCCTCTAGTTTATTTTAGCATTTTTATTTGACTATGCTACCTCATCTATCTCTATTTTGCTTTTTATGTATCAGTACAGTCTATTACTAGTACTTTTACTACTTTATATCTTTCCTAATATGTTTTCTTATTAGTACTTGAACTCTGAGATCAAATAAACTAAAACAAGCTATCATCTTTGTCTAGAATTTATAGCGGTCTTTTAGATATAGTTCTTTTACCATTTCACACTAGATATGGTTGAGGTTCTCTATGTCTAGACCCCCTTAGTCCCTATCCATAGCTGGCATATTGCTTGTGCTTGATGTCCTTGTTGTGTTTGTGATACGTAATGAGTTGTTTAGGTAAGGAAACTCAAGGATTGAAACATTTTCTTAAGTCCTAAGATAGATGGGATATAAATTAAGGTATCGAATCTAAGAAATCTCTGAAACTAGTGTATGGACAGATTGGTTTTGAGTGGTTTAGGGTGATTAAAGTGTAGCTATCTCAAGGATATGAGACCTTCTTCTCTAAAGAACTAAGCAAAAGCTTAACTTACAAACACCACAGTCAAATCACTTTCACCTTCAAAGATGGCTCATGGATCTTATACTTACCTCAATTTTTCAATTGAAGTGCAACATTGGAGCATGGCACAAGAAATTAGGATAGATGAGAGATATAGAGAGATAAAATGGGATCCCATGTGCTAAGAGATAGAAACAGAGAATATATCGCCAAAGATGTAAACGTTGCAATTAGTATGCAACTTCATAAAATAGGAAATGTAGCAAGTAAAAAAAAGGAGGAAGTATATAACCAGTTTTCCAGTAGTGTAATCCCTTTCCAACTTGATATATTAGGATCTAGGAATTATAAACTAAAATACTGGTAAATCTCTTAGGATTTCCATGCAAGCAACCTAGAAAGGCTAGAATCAAATAAATCCTATGTGTGCTAACTTGGTGTGCAAGCAACAAAGTCTTGCGCACTCTAGTACTTAGCACAGTGTATTGTACTAAAAACTCGTTTATCGACCCCCCAACATGTACAGCCCTCACTCACCTAGGAAGGTTGGATTAAAAAACCATGTGGATCCTAAAAAAAATTCTTAATTGATAAGTAAGACAACATCATCCACCGTGTCATGAGAAAGAGGTCCTCACATCATTTTGGCATAAGAAATGTTTAGCCTTGTCAGAGGCTTTTCCTTTAGTTGTGATTTGGTATCTGTAGAAAGTTTGAAAGAGCCAAGGGTCTGTTTATAAGATAGGCCTATGCCTTCTGTTGTGTGCACCAGTCTTAGTGATTGTGTTCCCTTGTGGTTTATTATGCTCCTTTTATTTTTTCACAAATCTTAATCTTCTTGCCTCATGGTAGGATGTTATCAGTGATGCACTGAAACGGCTACACTGTACCATGAGTTTGGAGGATTTTCATTCTGCAGATTTTGTAATTGAAGCAGTTGCTGAATCAGAAGTGGCTAAAAAAAAGCTATTTGCTGAGCTGGACAAGAAAACCAAATCGTCAGCTATCCTAGCATCGAACACCAGTTCAATCTCCATTACGCGGCTTGCTTCTGTAACAAGTCGACCATCCCAGGTCTGCATTAGGATGTTTTTGTCATTTCTCACATTTGTAACTGCACTGAAAAGTTCACCCCTCTGTATCTCGTTACATCTTTTATAAAACTAAGAGTTACATCAGGGCTCCTTGATATTTGAATGACTGAGGAGCACTTCTAGGTGTGCACTGAAGAATCATGAAAGTGGATAGCATGTCTACCAGTTTTTGAATATTCAGAATCTAGCTTAAAAATTAATTCCTCTCCATTAGCATGGTTATTTGTCCTTCTTAGCTGTTTTTACATTGGTTTGTGGATTGCTTAGATAAAATATATCATGTTGCACGCACAACCTTCGTTTGCTTACCTCGGGAAGATGTTGCATTTTATGCTCTAAACTTATAGATGAAGGCTCCATGTAAAAGCTATGCTGTGGAAAGGGAAGGGAGCTTGAATATAAATCAATACGTATGATATGTTCAATAGCTCAATTATAAAGTTATAGTTGACAATACTGCTAATGTCAATTGTGAATCATGAATTTGAAATTGTCTAGCGTGAATTGTTAATTTCTCGCATTGCTCTGTGGGTTCCTACGTAGCATACAAAAAAGGTGGCTACGGGAAGGGGGGGCAGCGGTTACTGCCAGGGTATTAGTGCATGTGAAGCCTAACCCCCCCCCCCCCCCCCCCCCCCCCCCCCCCGAAGGCCCTGACCCAGCTCTCGCAAGAGCAAACCTGCTCTTACCTGGGCAGGACCTCCCCAAGGAAGGTGGAGATGGTATCAATTGAGCTAAGCTCTTTTGGTATTACCTTTGGTACTTAGTTCCATATCATTTGACGTGTCTTGTTCGTATAAGACAGAGTACTTGAGAAAACGTAGCCACATCAATGTATAAGATATGAGTTTGGGATTTTTGTGTAGTAGCCTGTGAATTTGATATTGAAGCTGGTTCAGTGCAAGTGATTTGCTGCGCTGTAGATTCGTAGTTTCTGACAATGATTCATTTTTCCCTATATATATGTATATGGCGGACTAAAAGGTCACAACAATGAAGTATTAATAAACTAAACAAAGATACAAGGGAGCTCAACGATTCTAGCTTGACCAGCTATGCTATTGGCCATAAAAGCAAGAGATCTAGGAACTCTTTTAATAGCTACGGAAGGATGTGCTAAGATTTTGATCTACTTAACAATCACAACTGCTTTCATTCTGAGAACTAGTATTTCTCTAAAACTGGACCTACGGCAAGCAATTAGAGAAGATCAAGTTCTTGTGATTACCCCTCCCTGGAGCCTGGACCATTTAATAGCCTTCAGCAAGGCTCTAGCTTCCACTTCAGATGCAGACACTGCCTTGACGGGCAGAGCCTTCCCTTTCCTTACACCCTTCTGGCTCCTGCATAGGAGCAAGTTGTACCCATGCTACCCTGGCCTCTAATCATCGCCCTCTTCTCCTGTGCCTTTTTCATCAACTATCCATGGTAATAATTGACATCCTTCTACCAGATTGTAAGCCTCCTATATTCACCTGGAGGAAGAATTAGGATTCGTTAGTTAATACTCCTTTTTTTTTCTCTCTCTCCCATTTGTCTTTATATTTGAACTATCAGGCAAATGGGGTTGCTTAACACATACATTAATCTCGTTCAACATCCTTCTTAGGTCAGCCGGACCATTTCTGAACGTCTTGCTGTTCAGCCAGATCATTTCTGAACATCTTGTTGTTCCTATGGATGAAGATAACCTGCAATGATCCCAGCAGCATAACCAGTTGATTCTCCTGTTCATCACCCATCTTGCAAGCATATTGTTGTTCCTATGGATCAAAGTTAACTTGCAATGATGCCAGTAGCATGACCATTTTATTTTCCCGTTCATCACCCATATTGCAAGCTAACTTCCCTCAGACCATGACCCAGTCTTTGATGGAACATGTATATGTCTCTCAACTATTGAGTGCAGCCTCTCACACTTCCAAACACTCTGAACCTGACTATGCAGCCAAAAACATGAACTTGGGGGTTTGACATCAATTTCCAGAAAAGGGGTCTCAGGATCCCAATGTGCCCTTCTTTTGATAAAGTTTATCTCTTGCACGGTTACACCCAAGGTGTCGATCACACAACCTAAAAAGATGATCCTGAGATTTGACCTTGATCCAGAAGGTTCCACATTCATCCTTCTCTGATAAGACTACCTTTTACGGCCTGGGCTGTATAGGTAAGTCTCCAGGAGAAATTTGCTAACTTCATCCAATGATTACTATTTCTTTTCCAATATTTTCCCCTTCTGCATTTCTGCTGAGAGAAAACAATATATTGGCTTAGTTGTGTATTCTTCACGGCTTCAATGCTCCCAGAGGTAACCATTCTCCGCATCAAAAAGGGGATAGTGATAGTTCTGTAAGCTGAACTTCGTTGGAATCGGGTCCTTATCCACTGAAACATTTTTTCCTTCTGCCTCGAAAGATAAGGTCACTTACCTTTTGAGGCTTTTGAGACTCATAGTGCCTCCCTTGCTTCATCACCATTCTCTCCCCTCACTCTCATCTCATCTCATCTATGGTAAATGTTAGTTTGCCTATCACTACCGATGTCCTCCGAACAGCTCCTCTAATTTGAATCTGCTTGGAATAAGCCCTTAAAAAACAATGAAGCATTGGCCACAGATTTTCCTTCCATAGCTGCTGGCAGAGGGCTGAGCACTTCATTTTCCATCCCCTGCGTAATAAGGATTTCTGATCTTGCCAAAGTCTCCTGGCTTGCCTCATTATTAAGGCCGAATGGAGCAATTCAAGGCTCTTATTCCCTAACCTTCCAGCTGATCTCAAGGCAAGTACCACAATCCTGAGAAGAAGAGGCCCACCAGAATTTCAGAATTATGGAATTTATTGTATCAGTCGTTCTTCGAGACACCTTATATATTGACCTTAGGCGTGAACCGATAGCAGCAAAAATAGAATTTATTTAGGTAGTGTTTGGAAACTTGTATTTCATTTCAAATAATGGAATTGAAATCTGGAATTTAAAGTTTGTATTTCAATTCCTAATCATTGTTTTGTAAAAGGGGTTTGATAGAGGAAAGAGAAATAGAGGTTTAATGGAGGAGAGAGAAAAAGTGTGGGTTTACTAAAGGAGAGAGAAATAAATATTAGAAAAAGAATGAGTGGAGTTGGGATAGAGATACTCATGAAGTTAGGATATGTATGAGGAGAGAATTTCAAATGACAAGGTAATAGCTTGAATTTCAAATTTTACTAATATAGGCTTTTGATAAGAATTTGGACAAATTCCATAATTTCAAATTCCATGCCATCCAAACAATAGATTTCATCCAAATTCAGGATTTGAAATGAAATCTTGCTATCCAAACATAGCATTAGATTAATCTTCCAGCTTTAGATAAATCCAGCACTTCATAACACTCTGGCCATGATTTTATCAATAAAAAAGAAATTTAGAACACTGTCAAATTTACTGATACCCAACTGCACCGGAATATCAATTAAATTTGTATATATTGATATGCTTTTATTCTGTCTTCGCATTATGCAAAAACAATTTTTTTGTTGATTGCAAAGTTGAATTTGTTATAGTTTGTTACGTACGGATCATTCTGAAGATTTTGTTATACTAAAGAGTGATAACAAATTTGCAGGTCATTGGCATGCATTTCATGAACCCTCCTCCTATCATGAAGTTGGTTGAGATTATAAGGGGTGCAGACACATCAGATGAGACTTTCAATGCAACAAAAACTTTGGCAGAGAGGTGATTCATTGAAAGACCTCTGAATTGTTCGACTTCCGACTCTTGTTTATATAATGCATATTTTTCACTTGTGATATCTGTGGTAGCATCTTTTTGCTATTCTTTCTTGTCCGTAGTCTCACTTCTATGTTTCCTAATCGATTAGTTATCCTTGTCTTTCCTGCACACCTTTTTCTTTATTTAAAACTTGATTGCTATGGATTACTCATTTGTTGCATTATTGATTACTCAGGTTTGGTAAAACAGTGGTTTGCTCTCAGGATTACTCAGGATTCATTGTGAACCGAATCCTGATGCCAATGATCAATGAAGCATTTTTCACATTATATACTGGTGTAGCAACCAAGGAAGACATTGACGCAGGAATGAAGCTCGGGACAAACCAGCCAATGGGTCCACTCGAGCTTGCAGATTTCATTGGCTTAGATGTTTGTTTGTCAATACTGAAAGTCCTTCAGGCAGGTCTTGGGGACATTAAGTATGCCCCCTGCCCTCTTCTCGTTCAGTATGTTGATGCTAATCGTCTTGGGAGAAAGTCAGGTGTTGGGGTGTATGACTACCGTGATGTACCAAAATCTACCAAGCGAATAGCAAGACTTTGAATTGTCTTTGTTGTCTGTCAGCGAATGAGGTAAGTCGCCTTTTGTATATTGAAGTATGAAAAGTGAACATATTAAGTATAAGATGTCAGGATCCTCTATAATAGACCATGTTTGAGGATGCTTAAAGATAACGCTTATTGACTACAATTATCAGTGTATTATCAACTTTTGGTTGGTTGCTTGCCCTTGCGGCTTTGTCATAATGCCATGGATACTGAAAAATATGCTGGACCCTTGAAGATGCAAATCAGATGAAGCATCTAGCTAAACAACATATAGAAAGGAAAACGAAACAGAGAGACCCACTTGTTTCTGAAAAGGCCTGTGGGTTTTTTTTCCTTTTCTATCTAATCTTTTCCCATGTTTAGAGGATTCGGATACATTAATGAGTTTTTTGCATGGACCTCATTCACACTAAGGGGGCGTTTGGTTGCAACGGGGTAAAGGGAATGGAATCAAGAAAGGGAGAGGAGAGGAAAGGAAAAGAAAACCCTTAGGTTTAGAGTGGTGTTTGGTTAAGATAATGTTAATTCTCTTTCTTCCTCCTCTTACCCTTCTTCCACCCTAGCACCACCACTCCTCCCTCTGTTGCTATTCCCTACGCCGCCTCTCCCTACCCCAGTAACACCACCTCGGCGGCGTTCTTGTTCCCGCGACGGTTCTCCCCTCCCCTGCGCCGTCACGTCGTCCCCCTCCCCTCCCTGCACCGCCGAGTTCTCCCCCTCCCCTGCGTGTCACGTTGTTTCCCCTACCGTCGCGTTCTCCCCTCCCTTCCCTGCACCGTCGCGGTCTATCCCTCCCTCCCCCTGCGGCGTCGCGGTCTATCCTTCCCTCCCCCTGTTGCGTCGCGGTCTCTCCTTCCCTCCCTCTGCGCCGTTGCAGGTCTCCCCCTCCCCTCCCCTACAGCACCGCGTTCTCTCCCTCCCCTCCCCTGCGTCGTTTAGGTGTTGGATGGTTGGGGTGTTTCTGGCGGCTGGCTGGTTGCGGTGGAGGGAACGGGTTGCGGTGGTAGGGTGCGCAGATGGTGGTGGTTGGGTGGTCGGGTGTGGTTGAATGGTTGGGTCAATGGGTGGTTGGGGTGGTCAAAGAGAAGGTCAATTAGAAGTCAAAGAAAGGGTAAGTGAAACCCTTGGGGGGTAGGGGAATGAAAGTAGAGGACTTTGGGGGTAAGGAGAGGGTAAAGGGTTTCATTGATTTAAGCAAACAAACAACAAGTAAGAGAATCAAGTCTCTTGATTCCCTTACCCTTTCCACAATACCCCCAACCAAACGCCCCCTAATATTATTGTGGACCAAAGTCACTTAATTAACATAGTGATCCTTTTTTTTTTTTTTTTCACATAGTAACATTTTGAAATCTTAAGTTACACTATACCGTTACTATCTACCATAGTGATCGATTTTTTAATATAGTCGCTCTTTCTTTAATTAGTTTATTATAATAAAATTTTCATTTTATGACATAGTAACCTTTTTTTCACATACTCAAACTTCACCATTCATATCTACTCATCTTTTATATCTATTTTTTTTAATATAGTGATATTTTCTTCATAAATCGTATGAATTAGCATTAGGTCCACACTAATTTAGTGTGGATCAAGTCCATATAAGTTTTGTACTACATAAATAGTATGTAAAGAAAATTTTGATAAACAAATTACTAACCCTCCTGCTTTTTATTACTTTACCCATTTTGACTTTTGATACTATTCACATACATGACTTTGATTATCTCTTGTGACTTAAACATAAGGAAAATTATAGTCATATGAGATCTCGTTAGATTCATCACAATGTGTATTGTCCAAATATCGACTCTTTGTAATTTTTAGTTATTGATAATTAGAGATATTAAGGTAGTGCATCGGTAAATGTACCTCAAAGAGAAACGGGTAAACTAATAAAAATCGAAGAAAGTATTAGGTAGAATTGAAGGAGGGTGATTTGGGGGAAAAAGACAGTTTCTGTACATATGTGAGACTTCTAAACCTTTCTCACTAAAATTTAATGGTTTACTGTGTGACGCTAGGGGTGTTAATGAGCTAGGGTGGCTCGCAAACTATTCGAGTTCGGCTCGGTCAAAGCTCGGTCAAAGTTCGGCTCGGGAGGGCTCGGCTCGAGTTCGGGATCGGCTCGAGAACTTAACGAGCCGAGCTGAGCCTCCCTAAGTTCGGCTCGAGAGTTCGTGAACTAGCTCGAAAGTATTTTAGATATTTTTTATATAAGATATTAATATCCCACATCGACATAGAAGGTGAACAACAACCTTATTTTCATTATAAAATCTTACTACCTTTCACTAAACTTCATTTTGAATTATGTCTTATTTGTATTATTGGACTATTTATAAAGTATTTAATTAACTAGTTTAATTATTTTAAAATATTTATATAAACATTTATTTTAAAATATTTATATAAACATTGAATACATCATATCTAAAAAAAATATTACAAAAGGTGGCACTAAGTCAACAACTAACTACATATTACAAAAGAAAAAAATAAATTTGCATACCCCTTGCAAAAAAAAAAAAAAAAAAAAAAAAAAATTGCATGCTAGAGCGGTACAGCTATATCATACGAAATTGCAAGTGTCCCACATCGGTGAAGTGCAGCTTGTGATTGCAAGATTTGTTATATGAAATTTCTAAAGTCCCACATTGGTGAGGAAGGAAAGGAAAGAGTGAACCTTTTGCATTAAAAGGGCATGTGGATAAAGAGCGACAAACTTCAATGGAAGTTGGGCCTATTTACTAAATGGGCATTACCTGACTTTCATATTAGTTTAATCTTAGCAAAAGTATGTTGGGCTATATTTTTATCAAAAGCCTAATGAATAAATTTTTTGCCGATTTTTTTTTTAATATCTGAAATTATTTGTTTTCGAGCTGAATTCGATTTTTAGGCTCGACGAGCTTCGAGCTCGAGCCGAGCTCAATCTCAAACATTTTCGAGCCGAGCGGAGCCTGGACATGTTCGGTCTCGGTTCGGCTCGTTAACACCCCTATGTGATGCTATTAATACTCCCTCCATTTCATTTTAATAGTTACACTTTGATATTTTACACTATTCACAAATTTCACTTTGACCATCATTTGTGATTTATACGCAAATGAAAATATAGTTATGTGGAATCTTTTTAGATTCATCATAACATGTATTTTATTAATATGTACTTTTTATAATTTTTTCAAATACAAAACTAATGATATATGTCGTCAAAGTTTTGCCTTGATATACGTGAAAAGTATAAATATGTAGATTAAAATGAAACATAGGAGTAGTAAATAGTAACTTCAAATCTACCTATCTTCAAATAGTACGAGCTTTGCCTATTTTATATTGGATAAAACTAATTATTGCTCATATCAACAAAATAAGTGGGCATGTTAAATCAAAGATATACCGTATGGAAATGAAAAAAATATCGTCTTAATATAGTTAACAAATGGTAGTTATATGTTGATTTTCATATAATCATATTATGTTACTTTTTGAATTTAATATACAATATTCATGACCCAATATACTACTTTTTGGCTGGCAAAATTGATATGGACAATTAACTTATCAAACATCTCTCAAAATGCATTACTACTTTTTAAAAGAAAAGTTTGTTCTTCATCTTCATTTTTTTCCCTCTTATTCGAAAACGGAATGATGTTCTCAAACAGCTGGCTATAATTAATTGCTGATAAACTGTAGTAACAAGAAAAGTTCATGGATTAAAGTTTCAGTTTTTCTTTCTTACTTAAAAAAAAAAAATGCTCTGTTGTGACATTCAGAACAATTGCCTGACTTCCTGATTACCAAGTGCAATATCTCATATGAACTGCCAAAATAATGGCACTGTGTCAATTTCAATAAATCTAGGACATTTATGATTCCGATGTGGTACAAATATACAATCTAAACTACGTCAACCAATCAAAACAGGAATGATTGCCCAAACTCTTCCAGCTTTGCACCAATGTTGGGGTGCAACCAAATTTTTTATCATACACCCGGATATACTCAAAACTATTTTTTTTGCTCATTGCTGATTTGAAATCATTCAAATGAGCAAAATGTACTTAAAAAAAAATGAGAATTCTAAATGAGCAGAAAAATAGTCTAGGAAGTACGGTACGTATGGTAGATCCTGGTGTATGATGAATGAACTTGTGGTGCAACTGCCGAAAAGTTTTCTGGTGCCAACAAACTAATGGTGGAGAAAATATAGCGTGATTTGCACTAGTACATTTATCCTATCTCGCTACATGAAAAGCACATGCAAAGCTGTCTGCACAAAGTCTTAAATGTATATAGTATATAGCCCACCACAAATGTAAGGTTAGCCTTCTGCTTCAAGACAAAATGATCACTGTAAGAATAAATGACACTACTTCCGTGCATTTCCATCAAATCCTATCCTAAACTCATTCTGTCCATGTATTTCAGAAATTAAAGATGAAGTTGTGTTGATACCTCTGAGCTAAATGACTTCTTTAACAATGTGCGCTTGTTCCGATTGTGAAGTAACAAATCAGTTGTATTACGGATTGACGACTTCTTTAATCCCGATTACAGTGTATCTTCTAATAATTGTAGAAGGCTTGGTTGCATATATCTAAAGCCTGTACCGTGTCACGAGCTAATGTTATTCTTGGACTGGGTAGCTGTGTCAGACACGGGGATATGTGTGTATGTGTCTAAGTGTCTGACTCAACTATTTTTTTTTAAAAGTTTCATGATTTTAGCCTATAAATAAGTACCGAAATGTCCATGTTCATGTCCATGTTGAGTGTCGCGGGTTTGATTTACTTGAGGTAAAATAAAGAGTTCGAACCACATAGGTTACTAGAGCAAATCTTTTGTGACTAAAGTGAATCAAAAGGACCTTCCTTATTGATATTATTGGTCGACATAAATCATAAAAACAGCCTCTATAGTCTTGACTCATGATACATTTAGCCCTACAACTCTACCCCACTTAAGAGCTGGAATTATTGATAGATGACCTTTTTTGTGGGGTTGATAGTGATGGAAATGGGATCCAACGCAATGAGCAATTGGGCAATTTGATGAAGAGAAAAAGCAGGAGTAGAGTAGAAGATTATAATACAAAGAATAGAGCTAAAAGTTGGAACTTTTGACAGGCAGAAAGAATCAGGTTTTAAAGGAGAGACAATTTCAGAGATACTTTGGGAAGACATAGTATATACTAGGCATAATGAAGTTCTTATTCCAGTGTCCTTGTTGTTCATGTTTCTGCTTCATGAAGCCACAAAAAGGAAAGCCGAAGGAAGTGAAAGGTGGTAATGCTGAAGTTGCACCTGCGAAGCCGAAAGAAAAGAAAGGCGGTAATGCTGAAGCAGCACCAGCAGCAGCACCAGCAGCAGCACCAGCAGCAGCACCAGCAGCAGTAGCACCAGCAGCACCAGCAGCTGCAGTAGCACCCGCAGCACCAGCAGCAGCAAGTTAATTGTAATTTCAGCGAATCAGTTGGCTTGAAATCTTTGTGATTAAGGCAATGTGTAAGTGATGATGTTTCATTGTACTATGATATTCTCCATTGATCTGAAATGCAGGTCCATATTTGCTGCTAATAGTACATGTTTCTATTTTTATCTTCTGGATGGTGTCACTTTGAGTCCTTGCAGCTGAGATTCCCAGCTATTAGATCTTGCTGTAAGGTCCATAATTAGGCGCAGTACAGATCTAGGGGCAATAATTTCTCAGATGCAAGTTGGATTGGGTTACACTATATTAATTCTCTTGAGAAGCTGTTTCTTTTTTCTCTTTAAAAAAAAAATGGGGATTTCTTATTGAAGTATATTGTTGTTTCATGACACAGCTATTTCCTTCTACTTGAAGTACGATTTTCTTTTTTTGGTTTGGGGGTGGGGGGGTTTGCCTAACCAAGTAGCACGGGTACGGATACGAATACGGGTACGGGTACCGATACGGATATGGGGACGGGGACGGTACGGGTACAGAAAACGGCAAAATAAATTTTTTGAAAACGAGTACGACTCGGATTCGGAAAAAAAAATTAATAAACAGTTTTTTGACCCGATACCTCCGAGTTTTCAAAAAAATCACCTAGTATTCCCCAAGTTTTCAAAATACACAGGATACCTATAAGTTTCAAACTAATACACTCAGATGCCCTTAATGACCAACGGCGTTAACCGCCGTCGTTAGTCATTAACTCTAATTTTCTGTTTTAAACCTTAATTAATCGTCTAATACTAACCTTAATCCTAACCCTTACGTTTAACCCTAACCCTAACCCATCCTCCCACCACTCACTACCCCACCCTCCTACCACCTCACCACCTAATCCCCCACTCTCCCACCACCCTTGACGCCCTTCCCTATCCCTACCCCCCACTCCGCGCTCCCCACTCCCCACCCAGTTTAGTTCAGCAGGCCAACTCTCCCTCACCATCACGCCCCCCTCCTCGATTTCAGAACAACCTCATGCCCTCCCCCATCCCTGCGCCCTCCCACAGCACCACCCCCTTCCATTTTCGCACCCCACCCCTCCCCCTGTGCCGTGTACAATCCCCAACCACTGTATTTTCTTCTTCCTACTGTATTTTTGCAATCTTTGTACCTTGTGTTTTGCAAAAATTGGAGGAGGGTGGTGCTACTGGGGTGGGGGAGGGGTGCGAAAATGGACGAGGATGGTACTGTGGTGGCGCGAGGGCGGTGGGAAGAGGTGAGATTTCGAAAATCGAATGGGTGGTGGAGGGGGTTGGCGAGGTTGTGTGGGTGGGAGAGGGAGGGTGGGGGCTGGCGAGGTTGCGGGGGTGGGGGAGGGAAGGTGGGGGCTGGCGAGGTTGCAGGGGTGGGGGGCTGCGGTGGGGTGGGGGTAGGGGTAGTTGGGTTAGGGTTAGGGTTAGGTTTGAAATTAGGGGTTAGGGTTAGGATAGGATTAGAAGTTAGATGTTAGGGTTTAGTTAGGTTAGTTAGGTTAATTAGGACTTATTAGGGTTTAATGAGGTTTAAGACTAACATCGTTAACCCCCATTAGTCATTAAGGGCATTTGAGTGTATTATTATAAAACATAGAGGTACCTCGTGAATTTTAAAAATATGGAGGGTACCAGGTGAATTTTTTGAAAACTCGGAGTACTTGATGAAAAAATCGATAAATAAATTTAAATAAATGATATTATACATTTAATGAATAATATTAAATTTGAATTTTGATAAATTAAATGGAAATTATAAACTTATTAATTTACAGTATTTCAGTCATAATTAAAATTAGATTATTAAAAAATAATATTCCATACTTATAACTCAACACATTATACTCTTAAATAGACTAGAGTAGAGTGTACTCTTTTAAAAAAAAGGACTATAGAGATGACAAAATTGACAACTGTCTTCCCCAAAATAAAAAAAAAACTGAAGAAAAGAAACAAGGTGGATGACACCTGTAAAGTGTAAACAACATACTCCCTTTTTCTTATACCGTATTGTAACATCCATACAAACTTGGAAACATCATAATAGTCTTTATGCGTGTCACGGAAACGTACTTAAGTCAAATGAAGATGTCACATGGAACAAGTGCTAAGTTACAACAAAATTACTTCAGATCAAGTAGTTAAAGTTGTTTTAATTACAACACTACCAACCTTTAACTTTAAAAATCCATTCGAAAGTACATATACAATTAATACAGATAATAAATTACTCTCTATAGAGATGGAGATCAACTAAGAGGCAAACATACAAAAGACCCCACAAAGTAATGTCGTTTAACACGACCATAGTAATCAAGGAAGCAATCACCATACTTTTTTGGTTCTTCCTGCAATCAATTACAATCCTGCCTCCACCAGGACAACTTTAAGGACAAATATCAACAACAGCTGAGTACAAAAGTCCACCTCTAAATTTATTTTTAGTGGCTTAAACCTTATGTATGCAAATTATGCTAAAATCAATATGCTTTACAAGTAGAGTGCTTACTATAATATCAGGATTACTATCCTTGCACAATTGATTTAAAATAAGAATTTATATCATGAAGATCACCACTTAGGTCATTCAAAACCCCTTTAGGTCAATAGCATTTAAATACTTAGGTGAAGCAAACACGAATATACATGGACTCCTTACACAAAGAGCCGACTGTCTCTAAACTAATGGAAGTTGTCACCCCCACCGTTTTAAATTTTTATGCTAGCAAGCCGTAATTAGAATATGTCCCATTTTTATTATTTGCTGGACTTCACCCACCTAACGAGGGTTCGGAAGGAGATCACCCATCCTCCAAGAGCTTTTGTTGTTGTTCATACCGTACCCTAATTGGTCTCGGCCTTTACACACTTGTTTCCGTAATTTATTTACACAAATAGTTTACATGTATATTTTATCAATACCGTACCACTCATATTCCAAAGAAAAAATATTCATCCACGGAGATGAAAAAGAATCACGGCTACTGTACTATAGTATTGCTATTGATTGCAAGACTTGCATCTTCTCTTGAAATTTTTAGTTTAACATTAACAATATCACATATTAGTTAGGTATACAAAATGTAAGGAAATAATCAAATCTTTACTGCTGGTGAAAACTTATAAGCTCTTAGTATGCTCTTTTAAAATTTATTAAAAAGATTGAATTGATTTGAACATATGAAACTTTCGTCGGAAAAATTCCAGCACAAACGATGAGTTTAAAAGGCACATAACTTCATGCTCAAAACTCCATATTGGGAAACTTCAAAGCCAATCCTCAAGAATATTTCGTTATGAACATTATCTTGTGAAACAGGAAAGGGCTAAAAATCAAGTTTTGGGGGCTTAAAATGCAATTTACAGTAATTGGTCACACCAAAACCGAGAACAATATTCATCAATTCGCCCCAATTCAAAGAGATTTCTTTTCTAAGAGGATTCCTTCGTAAAATTCAAATAGGAGTAAAGATCTTCCTAACATGACAACAATTCTATTATTTTATAAACATGCATGCATTTACTTATATACTTATAAACATATTTCAAAACCACGCATTAACCAAATCTTCAATTTTTACTATATCGTGTGACTTTCTTCCTTTCTTGGATGGATGAATAACAAATGTTGCTCATAAGTCAAAAAAAATTACATGCAACTATAACCATGGTTCAAAATTTTACATGCATGTATTAATCTCATCAATTTGGTTTATAAAATTATATTTTTGATACAATCCATCATCTTTTCACCAAAATAAAGAAGGTGTAATAGAAAGAGAGTGTTCTTATGTACCTTAATTCCTCCTAGTTCTTACTTGAACCTTTCTCCTATCTTCTTTAATCTTCAAAGACTTAAATACTCAAGTACCTACACAAATTCATCAATACATGTCATCATTTTTATGATCTGAACTTAAATCCTAACTTGAAACATACTCTTTTACTCCTATTGGCCTTCTTACCTTTTTATGCGGATGGTTTACTTTAGATGTTCTTATATTCCTTCAAAAAGCTTTACACCAAGTCTTCTTTTTATGGAAAAATTACATACAAACACTAGATTAAATTTCCTCAGTGATTTAGAAGAATGAACATGGAAGATAAAGAGAAGACGGGAAAAAAAAGAGAGAGGGAGGGATTACCTCAGTCCTCCTGGCGTGCAGCAGCAAGGAGAGGAGAGAGAGTGGGTAATTCCCAAATAGTAAAATTAAAAAGTTTTGAGAGTTGTGTTGTCAACCTAGAGATGTTTACTACATATTTCAATCCTCAAATTTGACTTTTCTCTTAATTTTTAATGGGATAATCTCTTTTCTTTGAGATGATGTCTAGCAGCCCCTAACCCAACTTTATTCCATGTTTGGGCTCTAATAACCCCTTCATAACCCAGCTAAAGGATACATGCATATTCCTAACCCACATATGGAAGGGCTCAATATATTTTTTTTAGATTTTTCTTTCCTTAATCCATGGGCCTTATAGGGTGTATAGTCAAAGGTTTCAAATCTGAAATAAGACTTGGTTTTTCATCAATGTTGTCTTCTAAATTTCCTTCTAAAGTTTAGTTATTCCTCCTATTTCTTCCTAGGAAAATTAGCTACTTCGTAACTTAGGTAGTCCTTCACTCTTCTTTGGCCTACCATGATCATACAATAACTTTAATCCTAACCGAACCATTTTATAGTCATAGTTGACATGCAAGTAGATTTCTTATTCAAAAACAATTTCTACAATGAACATATTAACAATACCTACATGTAATATTTTTGTACTCACATATAGAGTGATTAAAGGGTTTTCTCTAATCTATTGGTTTCGAGCCGTTACACGCTACCCCACTTAAGATAGTTTCGTCCCCAAAACTTGAAATGATAATATTGAAGTCTAACCTTAACTTTCTTCGTGAAATAGTGCAGGATAACGATCTTTCATGTCTGCCTCTTTTTTCCATGTTACTTCCTCAGTGTTGTGGTTTCTCCATAGGATTTTGAGCAATGGTAATTGATTTTCCCTGTAGCTCTTTAACTCGTCGATCTAAAACACGCACGGGTTGCTCTTTGTAGCTTAAATTTTCCTCAATTTGCAGAGGTTGATGCCGTAATATGTGGTAGGGGTCATAGACATATTCTCGGAGTTGTGAAATATGGAACACATTATGCACCTTGGCTAACTCAGGTGGTAGAGCTAGTTCATAAGCCACTTCTCTAACTCTTCTCATAATCTCATATGGCCCCATAAATTTGGGACTTAACTCACCTTATATTCCGAATCTCTTTACTACACGATATGGAGACTTTCGTAAATACTTTATCTCCTTCCTTGAACTCCAACTTTTTTCGTCACCCATCCGCATACTTCTTTTGTGCTCGCATATTGAGTTGTTTTCATCTTTTCCTTAATCATCCGAGTTTGTCCTATGGTTTCTTGAATCATCTCTGGTCCCACAATCGCCCCCTTCCCAAGGTCATCCCAACATACTGGTATTTGACATCGGTGTCCATATAAGGCCTCCTATGGGGTGATATCAATGGTAGCTTGGTAGCTGTTGTTATACGAGAATTTGACAAGCGTCAGCCGGTCTTCCCAAGTTCCATGAAATTCCATTACACAAGCTCTAAGCATATCTTCAAGTACCTGAATGGTCCTCTCAGTCTGTCCATCTGTAACTGGATGGAACAATGTGCTGAATTTTAACTTCGAACCAAACGCCTCCTGTAACCTTTCCCAAATATTCGAGAGGAAAGAAGTATCTCTATCTAATATTATGGTCCTGGGTACTCCATGAAGCTAAATTATTTCTCTAACATTCGCCTCAGCCATTTGCTTCATGCTCCACGTGGTTTTCATTGCGATAAACCGTCTAGTCTTTGTGAGTCGATCAATAATCACCCATATCGAATCATTTTCTTTTCTAGATCTAGGTAGACCAACTACAAAATCCAAATAGACTGGCTTCCACTTCCATTAAGGTATTGACAACGGTTGTAGAAGGCCTGCCATCTTACCTCGGTCAAACTTTGCTAGATGGTATGTTAAGCGACAAACTTAGAAACATCTCTTTTGAGCCCCCTCCACCGGAAATATTCTTTGAGATCATGAAGTAACTTGTCCCTCCCTGAGTGTACCGAATAAGGGCTACTATAAGCCTCCTGTAAGATCTTTTCCTTCAATGCTGAATCCTCAGGTATACACCATCGTCTCTTCAACCTTATGCTTCCATCTTCACCCAAGTAAAATTCGTTAGGCTCCCCCATTTCAATCTTAGTTCGTATCCCTGTCAGAAACTCATCTCGATCCTTTTTCTCCTTGATTTTTTCAAATAGTGATGGTTGTGTAGTTAATACGTTCAGACGCTCTTGCGGAACAGGAACACCCCTCTTGACAACATACAGATTCATCCTTCGAAACTCCTCATACAACTAATGGGGTACATTTTGCAAAGAATTTACCACTCTTCTAGGCCTGAGACTCAAGGCATCTGTCACTTTATTTGCTTTACCGGGGTGATACTGAATCTTTATGTCGTAATCTTTCATTAATTCCAACCATCTCCGTTGTCTCATGTTAAGCTCTTTTTGGGTGAAGATGTATTTCAGACTTTTATGATCCGTGAATATCTTGCAAGGAACCCTATAAATATAACGTCTCCATAATTTTAACAAACACCACTGCTGCCAACTCTAAATCATGCACATGATAGTTCTTTTCGCGCGATCTCAATTGTCTGGATGCATATGCTATCACCTTTCCATTCTGCATGAGTACGCAACCAACCTTTCCAATGATGTGTTACTATAGACCTCATACGGTTCTATGTTGTCGGGTAGGGTCATAACGGGTGCACTTGTCAATCGTCGTTTTAAATCTTGAAAAGCTTCTTCACATTTTGATGTCCATTGGAACTTGACATTCTTCCGTATTAGACTGGTTATGGGTAACTAGTCCTATGAAACTACCGACTTCAGTCATAGAGGTGGGTGCTGGCCATTCCATAATTACCTTGATCGTCTCGGGGTCCACGGTAATTCCTCTCCCAGACACTACATGGCCCAAAAACATAACTTGGTCCAACAAAAACTCACACACTTGCTAAACTTTGCATAGAGTTTCTGTTTTCGTAAAGTTTCCTGAACAATCCTCAAGTGTTCCTCCTGCTCGGAGTGACTCTTCGAATACACCAAAATATCATTAATGCAAACTATCACAAACTGGTCCAGGTATGGCTTAAAGTATCTTTGCAATCCATAAAGGTTGTTAGGGCATTAGTTAACCCAAATGGCATCACTACAAATTCATAATGTCCATATCTAGTCCTTAATGCGGTCTTCGATATGTCTTTCTCCATAATTCTCATCTGATGGTACCCTGACCTAACATCTATTTTTAAAAACACTTCCACTCCCTTAAGCTGATCAAACAAGTCATCAATTTGGGGTAAGGGGAATCTATTCTTATTGGTAGTCTTATTAATCTCACGGTTTTCAATACATAATCTCATGGTCCCATTCTTTTTCCTAACAAACTATACAAGTGCCCTCAAGGTGATCATGCGTTAGGCCTTATGTATCCCTTCGAAAGCAGTTCCTCAAGTTGGGTGTTTAAATCGGCCATTTCTGTTGGGGCCATACGATACAGGGCCCTAGATATAGGAGTTGCTCCTGGCATTAAGTCTATATGGAAATCTACTACTCTTTGAGGGAGTAACCCGGGCAACTCATCAGGAAATATGCCGCAGAAATCCCTAACTATCAGTATATCCTCTAGTTTCATCATAATTTTGGTGGTGTACACCAGTTGACACAAATAACCGACATGCCCCCCTTTTAACTCCTTGATCATCTTTAGAGCAGACACTATTTGTACCTTAGGTCTTACTTTAACCTCTTCATATTTTAGTTGTGTTCATAGGGGTGTTGTAAGTTGTACGGTCCGCTTAGTACACTCTATAACCGCCTTATGATCCCTCAGCCAATCCATCCCTAGTATCATATTTGTAGACCCCTTATTCAAACTGAACAAAATTTGCCATAAATTCCTTCTCAGAAATCTTGACAGGATAATTATTATACATAATGTCACACCGGGACTGGGTTCCATCCAGGACACCTATTAATAAATTTACTATGGACGGGGAAGGAATATTTTTGAATTTTGTTTACAAATGAAGCACAGATGAATGAATTGGCAGCTCTAGAGTCAAACAACACATGAGCATTTATAGAGCATACAGGAAATGTGCCAGAAATAACATTACCTCTAGTTGTAGGAGTCTTTAGATCCGCTTGAGAGCTTTCAGACATAACAAATACTTTGCCAGGGGCTCTCCCGGAATTCCCCTGATTTTCCTAATCGAATCCCATATTCCTACCTTGGAAACCCTCAAGGCTTCCCTTGGTTTGGTTGCACCCAACAAATCCTGTTTGCCTCCCCGAGCCTTCACCACTCCTAAAACTCTAAGGACAATCTCTAAGTCTGTGACCCGACTTCTTGCACCTAAAACATACCTCCTTATCTTAACAACTTCCCCCAATGGTCTTTTCCACACTTAAAACAAGTTTTTCCCTTCTTTGGTGCCTTTTTGCTGACTCTCACATTTTTGTTGCTGCTCCAAGCCACTCCTCACCCGCTTATTTCCTCAATTATTTAATTTTCCTCCATTTCTCCTCCTATTTGACTCTGCCTCCTTTTGATCAATCCGTTCGTGTTCCAGAGCCTGATCATATAATTATTGGTAGTTGGTGTAGTACCCCACTCTCTTATAATCAAGGACAACAGAAGGATTTCGATTTATTAAACGACAACCTGCCTGCATACAATCTCCCCAAAATTTTAAAGGTACGTTAGCCTGAAATCGCAAGGCACGTGCTACATTTAAAATATGTTGATGTTTCCTGTCAACCCTCCCATTTTGTTGTGGAGTTTAAGTAAAAGAAGTTTAAAAAATAATGCCTTGTTGCACAAAATATAGTTTCAGGCAATTAAACACTACAAGAAAAGACGATATCAACGACAGCTAAAAACCGTCGCTAGACCATCAATGACGGTCAACAATCGCTGACAGACATTCATTGCAAATATGGTCACTGATTTAGGAATCAACGACCGTCAAGCCGTCGGTACCGTTATCAACGACGATTTTCTTACTTATCAGCGACCGTTTATTATACCAACGTTGAGGATATGCCACCAACCGTTTAGAGCTGTCGATGAATCAACGACTGCTTTAAGTAATCGTTAAATCAACGACGGTTTAAAACAACCCTTGATTTAACGTCGGCTTTGACCAGTCGTTGATTCTTTTAACGTCTGCTTAAAACGGTCGTTGATTCAAGCCTTTTATAACGCAGGGTGAAGCCTTACAATCTGCACAGAGGAAGAAACTTGAGAATAGAAAAGAATGAGGCATAACAATTGAATACTCAGTCAATTAGAGAATTCAACTCACTGAAATTATTTCAACCAAGAAGAAAAGGATGGAAGAACAAATAAATATCACAAAGCAAAATTGTAGACAAATTTTTTTTTTGCCATTCCACAGAAATGGTCAGAGTACTTTGTAAACTAATTTACACAAAAACTCCCTTAAAATCAGAAGACGCAAGATTGAAGATGACCACAAAGCTTCAAAGTCACATTTCTTTAGATATTCTATATTCTACTCTCGTAAATTACAAAAATGTTTGAAGTAGGGACTAACTTCCCTTGATGGCTGGCTTGCTGCATCATCAGATAAATAACGAGCTTGTGTATGTATAACCTGCCAAAATTGAAATCACCTGATGAGTTAATCGCAAAATTCAAATCATCAATAAATCGATAACAAATCACATTCAAGCACATAACCGAATTTGGGAATTATGACAACACAAGTTAAAATGAGCATAAAAAGTTAATGAGAAAGAACGTAAAATAAGCAAAAATGTTGTCAAATGAACATAAAAATGTGAAATGTGGCAAGTACTAATGTTAACAACTTCATAACAGAGGTTCTTATATGAGGGTAATGTTAATTATAGTATCATTTCATTAATTGAACCACAAGGCTACATAATATTCTACTACCGGGTAAGAACAGAGATAGCTCCATGATTCAAGCTCCAGCTAGCGACAAACTTGAAGCAACTAGAAATATCATTCAAGTTGTCAAATCAAACATAATACAACAATACATTACAATCATTCGATCGGTAACGAATGATTCCACAAGAATAACAAAAAGAACATGAAACGAATAACAACTGCATGATCAAACGAATACATTAGCCACCACTAGCAGCTGATAAGCCGCAAACAGAAGCCGTAGTAGCGCGCAACTAACCACCACAACCAGAGCCGGCTATGAGCCTGTGCAATCAGGCCTACATCACAGGGCCCCATAAATTTGAGGGCCAAATATTCTGGTGCCCTTCTTTTCTTGGTAAAGAAAAAACGCAAATCACTACCCCCCTCTAGTTACCGAAGTAGGGAGCTCTTTCTCTCTCTTCTATCAAAGCAATTGACTGTGAATATACTCCGCAATTTTCTCTTCCTCTAATTATACTTGCAATTCCCATAAAATTTGAAGCTTTCCATACTTTCTTCTCGAATATCTAAGTTTTTCATTAATTTTCTTGTTTTAACAAAGTTTCCATTAAACTTTCTCATTTTCCTCTCCTAATCAACGTGTATGAAGCACTTGGATTACTGTCAAAGTGTTAATGGAAGATATAATTTTAGGTTCTTCTTCATCGAATCACTACCAATCAACCAAATTTTTTACCGCCTATATGTTGCCATTCGATTTCACTATTTTTTCAAAGACCAACAATATCATTTTTTTCAAATCTTTTTTTAAGTGGAAAAGAAATCAGCTTGTGTATGTTTCATGTTTCTACGTACTTCCCACAACTAGAGGTATTCTCCAATTCTAAACTAGCAGTTCAACGTGATAGAGACATTGAGCGTGAGGTTCTTCTAATTTCAATACCATAAAACAGAGTATTTATCAATTTGTAGATTATACATATGCACTAATCACTTGAAACATAAGTAACGATAATTTGTTTGAATTTTGGATTCGAAGAAGAATGAAATAAGTTGACAACAAGAACAAGTGAGTAAATATAATCTAAAATTATAGGAACAAATGAATTAACAAAAGAGATATAAATTTAGTGTATTTTCTCTAAGTAACGATAATTTGTTTGAATCACAATTCAAAGTGGGAGATATGGATACAAGAGAAAGAAAAGAATTTCTTGGTGAGATGGTCAGGTGGTGTTGTCGATGAAGAACATAGATAAGAAGACATAAAACATTGCAGAGTTCGGCGAATCGAGCTTCGATTTCACAATCTCACTGTTCAAATTTGCAGGCTTTGATTCCTCCATTTTTACAGCCGATGGACTCATGGATTTCCCACCTAAACCCTGAAAAAATAAACAATTAAAAAATTTCTAAAAAAAGAAATCAAAACTAAACGTAAACAAACATGATAAAATAACAACCAGAAAATCAAATTAGTGAAAAAACAAAAACACACTACAATTTCAACTCAAGAACAAGAGTAGATCTCTTCGATTTCTTCGTCGACAATGTGACAGATTTTCAGATCAGTACCTCCAAAAAAATCGAAAATTGTAAACCCTAGATTTCGATAAATAGAGAAAAAAGAAGAAGAACAAAAAAAGATAAAAACTTGAAATCAAAATCTCTTACCTTAGATTCTTAGAGATGGAGTTGAAGAAACCCTTTTTTTAGATTCTCTTTTTTTTTTCCTGTTTCACTTTCTCTCTCCTCATTCTCTATCTCTTCAATAAGCGTCCGATACTCCGGTGGATTGAGAGGGAGGAGGAAGGAGCAGATCTGAAGAGGAGAGAGATGAGGAATTAAGGTTGTCCGGTTGAGTAAGGAGAGGGAGGAATGAGGAGAGAGCGGAGTGAGAAAAGGCAACTTTATTTTGTCTTTTTTTTTTGTCATCAGCGACCGTTTAACACAATCGCTTAAATTGAAATAATCTAAAAATCTAAAATAATAAAAACAACGACTGTTTTGAACGGTCGCTGATCAACAACGATTGTTTATCCGTCGCTGACCACTCTAAAAGCAGTCGGTGGCAACAACAGTTTTAAACAGTCGCTGAGTATAAGAATAAGACCGTTTTTGGAACCGTTGAACTGAAGCCGTCGTTGTTTTGGCCTTTTCTTGTAGTGAACTTCAGTGCCATCATCACTGTGCACATGTTTGATTTTCGGTTCAAATTGACGATCAATCAACACCACAAAATGCATAAATATAGTCTCAACTTCGAATTTATTATATAATAAATAGGTCCAAACAATGCAAGAAAAAACATCTACTATTGTTAAAAAATAGGAAGCACCACAACTTGATAGCCCCCCCCATAAATCACAATGAATTAATTCAAATATCCTACTAGCTCTACTATTACTCTAAGGAAAACTAGTTCGAGGTTGATGGGCACGAAAACAAATGTCGCACCCATCTTTATTGCAATTACTAGTACTAGAAAGACTCATATAGGGTAAATAACGTAAAACTTTCTTCGAAGGGTGACCCAAACATTTATGCCAAATATCAACAGATGCCATGTCCAAAACATTGATCTTCACCTTGGGAACGCCCCGAAAAAAGAAAAATCCATCTTCCCGTTCACTCGCTCCAATCAGCGTCCTCGTTCTGCAGTTCTGTAATACACATAATGTTTTAGTGAAGTGAATAATACAATTCGTGGAATCATATAACTGCGGAATAGAAATAAGATTTCAATCAAGATTAGGGACAAATAAAATCAAATATTATAGAGTTTTAGATTTCGAGAAAGAATCACATCTCCCTCATGGGTAGCTTCTGCAGAACTACCATCCGACAAACTCACCGGACATCCTTTAATTTTGAGCGCATCACACAACAACGAGAATTTTTCTATCACATGATGTGTAGCACATGTATTAACAATCCACAAAGACTCGCCGTTCAACCGATCTTTTGGTTTAGGCAAGTTCACTGAGTCTAAGAGATCCTGCCACTGTTTTGTAGTGATGCCTGCGAGTCCCACACTTACTACATCACGCGGAAGAGGAGTCGATGCCCCCCCTTGACAGGTCCGACGAGCCGCCACCAGCCACGACTTTGTTTGCGCGTGGTTGGTACGCCTCCTTATTACCGCCGCGACCAGATCTACCACCACGGGCCACTACACCACCACGTCGACCACGGGGTCGGTCCCCCCACTACTCAGGGTACCCAATCAATTCAAAACATCCCGAAACAATGTGTCCTTCCAGTTGACAGTTAGTGCAAACCACAGAGTCATTAAAAGAACGAGTTTTTGTTTAGATTCTACCTTGAACACCATATTCTCACTCGACAAAAGGCAAGGAGGTCGCGCTAGCTCCCCGCAAACGTTCTCCTTGAGAAATTATTTGACAAGCGTGAGCCACAGTAGGCAAAGGGGTTTGCGTAAGAAGATGAGATCGAACAGGTTCATATGCATAATCAAGGCCAATCAGGAAACGATGCAAACGATCATCTAAGCGTTGTTGTTCAAGAAATTGCATGACATCGCAATATGCGCTCCCAGTCGCGCATGTGGGCGCCACTTCCAACGAGGACAACTCATCCCACAATCAAGTCAAACGACAAAAATACTCGGCCAAAGATTCATCTTTTTCCTGCTTACAATCACTAAGCTACAATTTAAGTTGACAGATGCGGGTTCAATTAGAAACATAATACCTCTCCTTCTGATGAGACCATAATCATAAGCGTAGTCAAAATAAGACGCTGATCAACGCAGAGAAATAGAATTCAACAACCACGAACACAACATCGATTGAACCGTGCGCCAATCGTCTTAACTTTTCTGCCATAGTAGGCTTAGGAATAGTCCAATCCAAGTTTCCTTTTTTGATCAAAGACATGCGAATCGCGCGTGCCCATTCATCGAAATTATCATCCTTTAACTGAATCAGAGTGATAATGTTGCCAGGATTATCGTTTGAGCGTAGATAGTAGGCTGGGTCGGGTTTTGGGGGGGGGGGGTTTGATCGAATCTTTCTGTCATAATTACGCGTCTAGATCCACGTGAATAAGTTCTAAGGGGAGAATCTATGATGATGGAGTAAAGGGGAGTGGAGAAAATGAAAGGAATCGAAGCTTAGGGTAAAAGCAATCTCGGTTTGTGGTGCAATTAACTCGAAAATTGGCGAGTCTGGGTTCGAGCAAAGAAGACGAGAAAAAAAATCGAAGGTTAGGGTAGGAATTAAGTGGTTAGGGTAGGAACTTGAAAATTAACTTTTTTTTTTGAATTTCTTTCATAATCTCTTCCATTTTCTTGCAAGATCTATTGTAAAATGTGTTTTTCTCTCTTTATCTTTTTTTATTTGGATTTTGATGTTAGTTTTATTGAAAAAAATAATGTGTTGGTGGTTATTGTGGTTGTGATCAAGTGGCGATGGTCAAGTGGTGGTGGTGATTAGGCTGAGTGTGGATAGTGGGTGTAGGTAAGGGTGGAATTCGCGAGGATAAGAAATGGGAAAGTAAGTCAGGGAACAAAAATGTAACTCAGTGGTGGTGGTTGTGACGGTGATATTGGTGGTAGTGACATCAATGCTCTATTTCTGATGATGGTAGTGGTGATTTATTTACTGATAGGGATGAAGTTAAAATTTGGGATAAGTAACTAACTTGGTTAAGTAAGGGACACATGTCCCTTTTGCTTTTTCTTCTGTTTTTTAAATACCATGTAAACTCTTTAGTTGCAAGTATAAAGAAATGAAGGAATTACGTTTTTATCTAATGTTCGGGGAAGTATATTTTTCTTTGGCTTTTTGGGGGATATTCAAAGAGAGAGAAAGTTATATATTATTAGTGTAATAAAGTTTTTGACAAATAGTAGTCATTTTACTTCCCTCGTCTTTTTTTAACACAAACTAGAGATTATGTTAATAAAACAGTAGCTTACAACATAGCATCGTAGCAAAACCTAAACTGGAAAACAAGTTAGCAAAATTATCCAGTTGATAAAAGTTTAGGAAATAACTTAAGTAGAACTTGCTAATGTCTAAGCCATTGGAGGACCAGCTCCTGCATGTATTCCTGCAAAACGCACTGTGGTGGAGCAGTGTGAGTGACCTTGTCCATCTCCATATCCATACCAAACCTAGCCAGTTTGTGGGCTATCATGTTGGCATCCCTTTTCGCGTGAAGAAATATAACCACCCAGTTGGTTTTCAAAAGCTTAACTATATCACATATAATCGCGTTGAGCTGATGATGTGGAATTTTCTCAGCTCTATCCATCATAATTTTGAAAGCTTGGGCGTCAGTTTCAACCTCCAATCTGCTGATGTTATGATCTTTAGCCAGTGACAAGCCTTCTCTAATAGTTGCTAACTCAGCTGCTGCAGGATTAATGGCATCAAACTTGATTGAGAAGCCCATGAACCAAGACCCATGTGTTCTCCTTATAATGCCACCTCCACTCGCCTTATTATTTGTTTTTCAAGCACCATCAGTACTCAGCTTCAGGTAACCATGAACTGGTGGCTTCCAAAAAGTAGTTTGATTGATCTTTGGCTTAGTCACGTTCTGTTTTAGGAAAGCATAATTGTTATGCAAATGGTCAATAAGAAAATGGTTATATTGAGTAGAAGATCTTGACATGGCTCCATCAAAAACCGCTTTGTTCCTATTCTTCCAAATATGCCATATAGCAATAACAAAGATTTCAAGCCAACCTTTTGGTTGCATGAAGTTAAACAGAGTCCATTCATTCCAGTCACTATTAAAAAAACTTGCTACATCCACCTGTTTGGCTAAGTTTAAAAACTGAAAAATGCGCTTCCAAAGGATGCTTGCATGAAAACAATTTTTGAAGAGATGGAGGTGAGTTTCAATTTGATTGTAACATCATTGGCATTGAGGATTAAAATGATGAATTTTCTTTTGTAAATTTTCAGCAGTAGGAAGAATTTCATGAACAACATTCCACAACAACATTTTATATTTAAAAGGCACCACTAGTAGAAAAAGGACGATTTGCGTCCCCTCAATTGCGTCGCACTTAAACGGAAACGACGCACAGTTAGGATTTGCATCGCATGTGGGGAGCTGTGCGACGCAAATCACAAAAATATGCGTCCCACCCTCCTCACATGCGACGCAAATTAACAATGTGCGTCGTTTGTTGCGAAGGTGCGACACATATTCCACGCACCAGTTGGAGAGATTGGTTCCTGATGTGCGTCGCACAGTATAAATGTGCGTTGCAAAAGGCTAATGTGCGTCGGACCCCTTGGCCCATCCGACGCACATCAGCCCAAAAGAACTCTCTATAACCTCTCCTTCTCCTTTTAATTTTCCCAAACCCTAAAAATACTCTCAACCTAAACTTGGCCGCGTCTCTCTCTCTCTCTCCCCCTCTCCCTCTCTCTCTCTTTCCCTCTCTTTCACTCGCCGAAATTTAACGTTCGTCGAAATTCTTTTCGTTTCATTTCATTCGTTTTCCTTCTCTCGTTTCACTCGTCGAAATTTTCCCACAATTCGTTCGTCGAAATTCTTTTCGTTTCATTCGTTTCATTCGTTTACAGATCTGAAGGGGTTTCGTTTCATTCGAACTATTGGCCGTTGTGAAGGGGTTTCGTTTCACCTCAAACTCAAACGCAATCGAAGGTATTCTTTCTTTTTCTTTATATCTGATTTTTTTTATTTATTTTTATGGCATTTACCTTCTCTCGTTTTCAGATCTGGTGAAACGAAGAACACCAAATATAAATAAAACTGAAGGGATTCTTAAGTCTTAACGCGGATGAATAGCCAAAGCAAATGGTCGTACGCCATTTAGCCACCTTTTATTTTTATATTTATATTGGGACTGCAAAATCACATTCCTCCTCTGTTTCTCCTTTATTTGTTGCTCAAAACTAAAGCCTCAAGGAATCGAAAAAGAAGAAAGGAAAAAAAATAAAAAATAAAAATGCCGCTGATATTCACATGAGACTTACATATAACATATCCGAAAAGTCACCAAATTCTAGAATTCTTTTTGTGTTTGCTGACCAAAGACTCTTCTCCTCTTCAATTTCTGGTTGAATTCCAAAATCTCAACAAAATCTCTTTTTTCTCATTTGTTTTGTGTTTCTTATATTCTTTGATAACTTCAAGTTGGGGTTTTTATTTCAGTGATTTGGGTTTTATCAGGAAGATCTCACAAAAATGGCAGGTCGTTACGATCCCAACCCTTTTGAGGAAGAAGAAGTTAATCCCTTTTCTGTAAGTTCCTTCACTTATATAACCTTTCACCCTTTTTCTTTTTCTTCTTTTGATTTCGGTTATTTCGTTCTTCCCAGATCTGGTGAGTGAATATTTTTTGATTTCGGTTATTTGGTTTTTTTTACAGATTTTGTTTATTTTGATTTCGTTCTTTCATCTCACTCCCTCTCTTTTGGTTTTGATTTTGATTTCGATTTTTTTTTGTCTTAATTTGGGTTATTTTACAGATTTTGTATAACTGTTTATTCTGGGTTTTTTCAGTTCAATCCCAGATCTGGAGAATTCTTCCTCAAACGCCGAAGTTGATGACGTGAGAGATCAAATATAGAGACGATGGTTGATTATTTAATTTTAATTTAAGCAAATATGTATACAATTTGTAATTTGAAGCAATAAAACGAATATAATTGTTTGTATACAATTTGATTTTAAGGGAATTCGCACATTCAACTGAATGCAAGAAATCGTGTATATAAATAAGATTAGTTGAACTCTTACTGTGATCGTAACCGGTGCCGCTGTTCTTAGTCTCGATATGTAATTTTATTTGATTGATTTTTTGTAATTTATGTATTCTTTTTATGTAATTATTTCTCTTTCTTTATTTTCTGTAATTTATTATAATAAATCTACGATTTTTTTTTGTGAAGAAATCAAAATCTTTATTGCGTTTGTAACAACCTCATTCTTAGTTCATAAAATTATTATTTTTCCTCAAAAAAAAAAAAAAAGAATTTTTTTTTTAAAAAATTTGCAATTTGCGTCGCACGTAGCCCAAGGTGCGACGCAAATCACTCATCTGCGTCGCACCCTAGGCGATGTGCGACGCACATTACCCTTTGAGCTTGGTGTTGGGCTAGGTAGCCATTTGCGTCGCACCGTATACAACGTGCGACGCAAATAGCTAACTAATCTGCGTCGTTTTCGCATACGACGCAGATCGTTTCTGAGTCATTTGCGTCGAGGGCTTTGGCGTCGCACCATAGTCCGACGCAAATAGGCGCCTCACATCCGACGCAAATTGCCTTTTCTGTACTAGTGCACATTGATTTTCCAAAGTTTAGACCAAAGACTAGGAATGGGCAAAATGGAATGAACACTATGCTCAGTACTATGATAAGCAAATTTAATATCAAAGAGACCATCTTTAGAAAAAGCCCATCTTATTCCATCATGTACCACAACAATTTTGGGGAGAGGGATAGCTTTGATTGAAATTACAATTTCATGAGGAAGCAAAGAAACAATGGAATCCAAATGCCAAGACCCATTACGAATAATGTGAGCAACTCTCCAATGAGCCTTAGAATCTGGGATAATAATGTCTCGATGTTTGTATAGAGGTTAATCACCAACCCAGTGATGATACCATAGAGAAATGTCTTCCCCATCCCCAACATTATAGACTAGCCCCTGATTTAAAAGCTCCCTCCCTTTCAAAATGTCCCTCCAAATACCGGACTGAGATTGATTAGGCATAACATCTAGAAAGTTAGAACCTTTACAATATTTTGCCTTCAAAATTTGAACCCAAAGTTTAGAGGGTTGAGTGAGAAATTTCCACCTCAGTTTAGCCATAAAACAGGTATTCCATCTTCTTAAATCCCTAATTCCAACCCCCCCTGCCATCATGGGATTACAGACTTGATTCCACGAGGTTCTAGAAATATTGTGTCTTTGACCTACCTTGTTCCACAAGAAACGTTTAATATCTTTTTGTAGATCATCAAGAACACTTATAGGAACAATGTTTGTTTGCATATCATAAAGAGGGTAGGTATTAAGAACAGATTTAATTAGAGTACATCTGCCTGCCATGTTTAAGAGCTTTGCCTGCCATTCCCGAATTCTATCCTTAGTTTTATCTAAAAGGCCTAAGTAATCAGTTTTCCTAAGTTTATTAGGGGATATTTTGATCCCCAAATAATTCCCAAAGTCCGAGGAAACACGAAGATTACAGTGACCAGAAATAGATTGTCTGACATTATGATCCATCTTTCTTGGAACAATAATTGTTGATTTTGAGGCATTAAGAAATAATCCTGAAAGCTCTCCAAAATCTTTCAAAACCCCTAGAATCACATCCAAGTTTGCCCATGACGCTTTCCCAAAAAGAAAAACATCATCAGCATAGAAAAGGTGAGAGAGACCAATATCTTTAGCAATCATCAGGGGTTTCCATAATTTGAGATTAAGCTTTTCCTGGATTAATTGGCTAAGTCTTTCCATGCATAAAATAGAAATATAGGGGGAAAGAGGATCACCCTGGCGAATTCCCCTTGATGGAAGAAAATCACTTGTTATTTCACCATTCCACAAAACAGAAATTGAAGGAGAAGTGATAACACTCATGATGATATTAACAAGCTTAACAGGAAACCTAAAACCAAGTAAAGTTTCTCTAATAAAGGCCCATTCCAGGCTATCAAAAGCTTTAGTGAGATCAATTGTAAGAGCCATGACATTCCTACCCCTTTTAGCTACTTCTTTAATAATAATGATATTCTAAACTAGTGTATGTGATGTTTTGGGCTTAATTTTACTTTACTAACCAAAAAAAATAAAATTATATTTTCATCAATGGTCTTGTCCATAACGAAGCTAGTTTGTAAAGGATTTATCAACTTGGGCATGAGGCCACGAATTCTAGAAGCAATGGACTTAGTTAAGAGTTTGAGAATAGTATTACAAAGACCTATTGGACGAAAATCATTAATAGAAGAAGGGGCCTCTTTTTTAGGAATGAGACAAAGGTAAGACTTGTTAATGGCTTCCGGCACTATACCCTCATCTAGACATTTATTTAAAAAGGAGACTAAATGATCATTGAGAGTGCTCCAGAATTGCTGGTAAAAAATGGGCTGGATACCATCTGGTCCCGGACTTTTCAGGGGGGCCATGGATTTGACTATGATACCTATTTACTCATTAGAAAAAAGAATTTATCAACTCATGACTATCCTCATGCAAAATAAATACTTGAGAAACAAAGGAAGAGATGCGTTTACTAAAGGTATGCTTTGTAGAAAAGATGTTAATGAAGGTATTTCTAGCCAAGTTTTTCAAAAGCAAGTCATCATAAATCCAGTTTCCATCCGAATCTTGAAGCGCATGAATTTTTCCTTTAGATTTTTTAATCTTAGCCAAAACATGGAAATAGCGGGTATTATAATCCCCGAATTTCCGCCAGTAAATCCCCGCTTTTTGAGCCCAGATTCTTCTTTCAATGTGATGAATGTTATTTAAGTCCAAAAGAAGATCTTTTTCCAGCTGAATTAAAAAATCCGAATTACGAAATGAAAGAGAGATTTGAATCCCATTAAGTCTTGCATGAATTCTCTTTTTTTTTGCAAAGCAAGATTACCAAACACATGCCCATCCCAGGATCGAATTTTACTTAGGAATTTTTTTCTTCCGGATAAGAAATCCACCCTAGGCTGTAACCAATTATTAACAAAAAAATCTTTAAAATCAGGATGTGCCCTAACCAAGCTTCTTTACAAGTTAAATTTTTAAAGGAGGAGTTGGAAGTGTTTAAGTTAATAGAGAGAGGACAATGATCAGAATAAGTTCTTGGTAGATGACTTACCTGCGTTCCCGGAAATTCTGTGATCCAAGTATGGTTAGCCAATGCCCTATCCAAACGCTCCCCAATCAAAGCAGTACCCTCTCTTGCATTTGTCCATGTAAAAGAATTACCATCAAACCCAAGATCCACCAGACATGTAGCGTCCATAAAGGAGTTGAGGTCTCTGCATTGTGTAGAGCGAAATGCTCTACCACCAGATTTTTCACCTTGACTCCTAACTTCTTTTACTTCCCTCGTCAAGTGTAATAAAGTTTTACCTTTTACGCCAATTTTCCTGAGTTGGGCATTTCTGCTTTTGACGCCAATTTACGAATTTGCCCTGGACATTGGATAGTTGGGCATATATCCATTAGCCGTTTATCATTGCTGACTCATCAAATGATGGAGGATCATTGTCAAAATCAAACAACATTTACTTTCAAGTTTCCTTGGCTTACTTCATAGCGCTGGTCTAAATAAATGTATATATATGTATATATGTTGGATTCCAAATTAGCTAACAATAGGACACATATTTTTCATATAACACGAATATATCTCAATGCTTTCTTTCATGGCTTCCTATCTCCCACATAGGAGACTAATGTTCAAATCTTGGTGGAAGCAAAATTTCAATATTGTTGGAGGGGGGAGTTTGGGACTTGTTGGGCCTTTAGGTGAATGATCTGTGCGAGGGTAGTTTAGGGGAAATTCATCAAAAAAATAATGATAAGATTAGCATAGCAATATATGATATTTTATAAAATAATTTTATGAAATCGAAACTTATTGAAAGTAATAGAATTATATTGGAACCGATATGAATCAATTTTAAACTTATTCGACTTGAATCATACTTGAAAGTTAAGCTAATAACACCCTCTTATTTTGGCCCCACTCATATACAAAGTTTATGTCCCTCACTAAATTTAAATTCGCTAAATTAAGTATATTGAAATATCTAAATTAAATGTAAATCCACGTATGTGAATCGAGTTTAAAATCCATTGTCATTCAGCCATAAAAAAAGAATAACCAAAGATATTTTGCCTGAGTGGCCAAGATTGAGGTGCTGAGAATGATAGGTTACATATGTTCGACTCCCCCTCCCGTTCTCTATACTTTATACGACATTCGTGACTCATGGATAAAAAAAAAAAAAAAAAAAAGTTGCTTCACGAATTAAATTAATGCACGGCTCAGAATTTGACCAATATGCATAACATTTAAGTTGCATGGACCTCGCATCCTCAGACATATCCAACCACCCACACACATAAATATTGTAGATCATGTGATAATACCCAAAACATAATTCAATCTTTAGTTGTAGCCTACAAGTAAACTAAAATATGAGGAAAAACAACCGCAACAGTGGAGCTGCGACACCGCTATTGATGGCAGGAGACGACGGTTGGTCCGGCCGGACAGAGAACAACGAGCAAAAATGGTTGGAGAAGGTGGTGGATATGAAAGAGGCCAAAGAGCAGATTTTATTCTCACTGCCCATGATTCTTATCAACATCTGTTACTATCTAATTCCACTAGTCTCAGTTATGTTTGCTGGTCATCTTGGTCAGCTACAACTTGCTGGCGCTAATCTAGCAAATTCTTGGGCTACTGTCACTGGTTTCGCTTTCATGGTCAGACTCTTTTCTCTCTTATTCTTCCTACTTTGCTTCTATAATTTTCCTTTTAATTTTCTTTTTCTTCTTGGCAATACAATTCTATATTTCTATTAATAACCAACTAGAAAAATTACACCTTATTATTTTTTTTTTTTTGGGAAAAATTGCATTTTTCCATTCATTAACTAATATTGTTAAACATATTATAATCCGAGAGTAGTTATTTGAGGGGAGGGGGAAAATCCTAGTTACAACACTATCTCCATCCATGGTCCTACACGATTTTGCCATCTGGTCCGCCACTCGGTTGAACTGTCTGCTACAATGTTTAACATCAATGCACCAAAACCAGCTTACAAAATATGCAGAAAATGTCCCTTGCAATTGTTGTAAATCCTACGTGGTACAACCAAATCTTTTTTTTAGACAAATGTGGTACAGCTAGCCAAATTTTTCTTCACCAGCTGAATTTTTTTTTTTTTTTAACCCACCTTCTGCGAAGGGTTGCCTACTTGCCCGGCCAAGGGACCTTAACAAAACAAGGCATTAAGCACAAGTGCACAACTATCTGATGTGAAATAAATTTTGTATTGGAAGACAATTACTATATGGCATATGCAACCTTAAAAACAACCATTCAGAACACATTGGCCAAACAAACACATTGGCCAAACAATAAATATATAAACAATGAACAAACTGCGAGGACTGGTAGGTTTTACAGTACACAGATAACCCTACACTAATGTACTTTCTCTTTTTCCCTTTCCCCACTTAGCTTCTAATAGAAATTCATAATAGCAAACTTATATTTCTTCCGTTTCTTAATAATTGCAATAGTATTTCGATTATTCATCAATTAACATTGACATACGTTATCAATAATGTTTTTGGATGAGTGTCAATCCAATACGTATCTTTCAAATATCAAATTTTATAACTGATTGATAATTAGAGATGTTGATAATCAGAATTGTGTATCGACAAGCATAAAAGTCAAACGACTGTAAGTATTATAATACAAAGGAAGTATTTAATCGACTATGTGATTGTAGAAAATCAAACTTGACTCTACTTTCAAGTAGTTTTATTAAAGAATAATTTATCTCACGATAAATATAACTTCAGAATAAAATGTTTATTAAAAAGTAGTATTAGGATTACCTTTGGAATTGTGAGAATGTAATTAACACTGTAAAATATACTTTCCTGGACAATATATTTTCTCTTCATCTTTGGAATTAACAATTTAATTTCTTCTCCTACAGTGATTAACACCATGGACCAGAACTTACGGTCAGGGTCCACTAGGCTACTAGTTAGTGCAAAAAAATGCAAAATGATTTTTTTTTTTTGACTTTTGAGGGGTAAAATGATTTTTATTTATTTACTGAGGATATTTTATCTTACTAAAAAAATATACTTTCAAAAATTAAAAATAATCTTACTAAGAATAAAAATCTTCGGGATCCTTATCAAACAAAATAAATATCTTCTGAAAGTCGGTTATTTGCGTCATCTGAAAAAAAAAGTCGGTAACTAATTATGACCTGTGAGGCTGTGATTCTGTGAATTGCATAAGCTGCACCTATATTCTTAAGTACTCCATATATATACCTAACAACTTTACATCATTAATATCAACGGTAATTTTAGTTTCTTTTGTACCCAAAAAAAAAAAAAAAAATCAGCGGTAATTTTAATATATGCAGCTAGCTTGTTAACTTCATACTTATTATCAACTTTACATAAATTTATTAATGGTAATATTGGTATATGCAGTTATAATACCTAGCAATTATACATTTTTTCCTGTAGTATCATCAATTAGTTTGATATTTTTGACAAAATTACTGTCAATCTTTTGAAACCTTGAAGTTAACTTTTGCTGGAAAACACCACACTTATAACGATATTATAAAATACTTTTTATGATTGATTTATTTATATATATTTTACATGATAACTAAAGAGTACATTTTTGGAGAGAAGGTTTCACATTAGTGTTAACGTGAGACTGCTGATGTCATGCTGACATCACTCGCGGGCATCAAACCGGCAGTAGTTATAGTTAAGCGCTTACACCTATTAGTTATGCTAATCTTATATGTTATAATTATAATCTTTCTTATTTTCTAGAATAAAACTATTAGGCATAAAACCGGAACAAAAAAAAGTCATAACTAATGTAAAAACAATATTAACTAAATATCCAAATATCATAACTATTTATCAGAAACAATAACTAATGGCCAGAATCACAACTATCGAACCATAAAACCATAATTAAAGGCCGAAGCTGAGAATTGGAGGAAAAACATACTTGTCTCACGTTAGTGTTAACGTGAGATGTTCTTTTATACGACTTTGTGATAACTAAATTCTAGTTTTGACATTGTAGTAGTTTGATCTCCATATATGTTATAGGAGTTTGTCTTATAAAAGATCGCCTACTTTTTAATTAAAATTAGGCAATGATAAGCTTAATATTAACAAGAAAATTTGTCTAATAAAGACTACATTAATTTCTTCTGTGAATACATTAAAATTAAATATCTCTTTTAATAATTTTTGTACGTTATTAGATCTTGATCACGTAATACTCCAAAAGATAGCGTTGCTAGGCAGGTGGAACTTGTAATATGCTGCGGTGGTAAGGTCCGACTAGACTATTAGAATAGCTATGCGACTACCTAATAACCCATATGTTTCTAAGAGATTGCCTCAATTTCATTTTTAGTTTTTCTTCAGAAGTAGCCCTATTTCATACTTAGATGACATGCTTCTTACAATTTCTTTTTACTAGGGATCAAATTTTATGGGACTCATTTGAGGATTTTCCCTTATCCCTCCTCAAGTGAGTCTCCTTTATCTTACCTTAAAAAAATTTCTTTCTACTTTTTCTTCGATCCTACCTGTTCAGGGACAATTTCACACCAAGACTAATTAATTTGCTTGGAGAGGGGGTTGATAATTAACTTGCGAAAATGGAAACTAATTGCACGAAATAAATTAAAGTTGCAAGAAATAAAAGGATGAATATAGCAAGTTTTACGTGGAAAACCCTTTGTAAATGAGGGAAAAACCACTGGAGGATTGATATTATGCAAATTCACTGAGTTGCTTGAGTTTGCAAGAGAGTACAAGTATTAGCTAGAGTGAGAGACTAGAGAGTAGTGAGTGAGTTACAATATTCAAACTAACAAACTATTTATACTAGAATCCACAAAATGATGTTGGAGTATAGCCGTTTTTGTCCTCACTTCCTATTGACCAAGATCCTATATTTTTGGGAGGAGATGAGAACGTTGGTTTGTAGCAGTTAGAGGCCTCCCCATATCTCTCTCCATATCGCGCATATCTCACTAAGAAATAGGGGACCTCAACTATTTTGCCACGTCCTTGCCAATTGAATGCTGCCACTTGGTTGAGCATAATAACACATCTTCAGCATGCATCTTGGTGCCACGCAGGAATAATCCGATCCTAACAATAACCCCAAATTTTTGCTATTTGAGCGGAAAACCAAAGAAGGAAAAATTTCAAGATTTAAAAGAAAACTGCCTTGGAGAAGGCGCGCAATTATGACGGTTACTTGCATGGCTTGATTGGACATATAACTTCTTCGTTCTTCTATAAATGTAGGACATCGTTTCAAGCTAAAGTTCTTCGGGTTTCTTGCACAATTCAACTTTTCTCTTCACCTACGTAAACTCTCATCTTCCCTTCTGATTTCCGTTGCGTTTTTTCGATCCCTTCAAGTTATTTTCCGATTTTGTATGATTTCGCCTTTGTTGTACGTTTCTTTCTTCAAGTCAAACCCTAGGTCTTCTTTAAGAAACAATTCCTCCCATGAGGGAGCAAATATCTTTGGCACCTTAGAAAATTTAGAGGATAAGAATCTTTACCGTAGCGTGCTAACTGCGGCCGATTTGCAAACCGTCAAGAAGAATTACGGTTTTCCACTAGGTGTTGTGATAAGGTTGCCAATTGATCAAGAAAGGATGAACTAGGTTTGCCCGGGTTCGTTAGTTTTCTATGACTACCATTTCGCCAAATTAGGACACAAATTCCCTTTTTCATCCTTTATCTGTTAGTTTTTTGCTGCAACTGACATGACACCTTGCCAACTTCTTCTGGGCATGGAGGGTTTTGTCGATTGTAGAAACTCTAAGCAAGAATTTGAGTATTTATTTTTTCAGTAGATTATCTAGCGTTTACCTACCAATTCAAAACTTTTGGACAAGGGAGATTTACTCGCAAAACTATCGAAACTCTGAGCGCGAACAATTAGCTGGGTTTGCAAATATAATTTTGGCTACTTTTGGCGCTGGAGACAGAACCTTTCACATAATTCCTTCGCATCCTAGCGATAACTCGCCTGTAAAAGCAGATTCCTTTAACTCTCTAAGAAGAAGAAGCACCATAACTTGCTCAACCAAAAACATGTCTTCTGGTATGCATGCATTTTTCCGCCGCCTTTTAAACTTTCATTATACAATGCTCCCTTATAAGTTGCTTATTCTCCTTTATTGTTGGTAGAAACTTCTGCATCCTAGCGCACTACTTCAATTTCGAACTTTTAACTGATTTCCAGACTGCGCAATAGAAGTGGGGTTTTCACGACTCCTCCTGCATATTCTGCAGCGATCCGCACTCCTATTCCTCAGCCTTTTCGCTCAATCGCAACGCCTGCAGCTTCTACTTTGGCTGGGCGATTCTTCAGGACTTTCAATCTATTCCTTCTGAAGCGACTCCAATACGACCAAGCGCCAAAAAACTTGTGGTTTCGTGCTACCAAGTTGCGCCATGAGACCATGACACCTGCTGCTATCGCATCTTTGTCTGTCCAGGTTTGTCTTACCTCCTTCGTCAATCATCTCCTTACTCTCACACATACTGACCTCTGGCGCATTTTTATTTTTAGTACTTGGCAAGCTTTCATTGCTACGCACCAGAACTTATCCGAATTGACCACTAAAGTTGACATGCTTGCCAAGGAGAAGAAGAAGATGAGGCAAGATGCCAACGTTGGTTGGAACAGCTGAAGATGGAGACAGAAGACGTGCAACATTTGAAGGGAGAGGTAGAAAAGGTCGTTGAGGAGACTGAGGCGAAATGTAATGAGTTTCTTGACAACACTGGCATGCAAGTCTAGTTAGCCAGGAGAAAAGCTATGGAGGAGTATGCTACTGGCAAGCATTTGGAGTGGGATCATGCTGCAAAGAGGTTGGCCTATGAGAGGCTAAGAAGAGCCAAAACATGAATGCTACAACTACGTTGGCAGATGTCGTTGATGATGCGTCTACTCATGCTGCAACTTCTTGTAACGCCCCGAGAATTCATAACCTTAATTACTCATGATTGACAGTGGAAACAGATCTTAAGTTGTGGGTCATGGGCCCATAAATAAAATAATAGCCTTAAAATGGTCTCTAAAAGTATATATACATACTCTCAACTAGAGTAATAATGATTACTCATAATACATTCTAAATATCCCAAATATATGTAGAGTCACTTCAACGTAATCCCTAATATCACCCTTGCATATGCTTTGCCATACCTAAAACAGAAAACAAAACGTCATGAGCCGAGGCTCAGTAACATACTACTCTAACAACGTAAATTCATTTCAACTCATTTTATTTGAAAATAGGGAGAGGAGAATATCGCAAACATCATTTCATAAACATATAACTTGATAATAGAAAACCAACAATTTTGAGATATTATCCTTTATAATCTTACATCATTTTTAATGGTAACTTGGCAAGTACAACATCATAACATCATAATCATTAATCCGAAAGGCGGTCACAACAAAGGTGATACTTGCGGTGCCCATAACATTAATCCGAAAGGCGGTCACAACAAAGGTGACACTTGCGGTGCCCATAACATATACATATCCGAAAGGCGGTCACAACAAAGGTGACACTTGCGGTGCCCATATCCGAAAGGTGGTCACAACAAAGGTGACACTTGCGGTGCCCATAAAGTACTGCTAAGAACTGTCTTTCACTTTCATTTATCATGTTTCGTTATTTTTATATTTATGTGATAAACATCTCTTAAGCATCATGAAAAACCAATTCATCAGCATCATAAACATCATTTAGCAAAACATTTCATATCCTGCAATCCATAAACACATATCATCAAAACATTATGTAAAAGCGTCATAAAACATAGTTGGAAGGGGAGTGCGGGTGTTAGCAGTAGACGTTACCTCGAGTCGCGATCATTATATTTGATAGCCGGAGGAGGCTTGTAATGTCCCTTTTTCCTTTCTAATCTATTTAAGAATTAATAAAGGACGACTTATTAATATATTTAATTCTAGATCTTTAAGCTCTACGATCCATTTTCATCATGTGCCCATTATAGGAACGACTTTAATATAACTTAATAGTGAGTTTCTAAAATTAATAGTTATGAAACCCCATTATCACCATTTATTACTTAAACTATAATTCTTGACTTTATTAACTTGGTCACTAACTTATGTAAAACTATTTATTTAGTAACAACCACTACTTATAAGATTCATGAAAATTCATGTTTAATGACTTGAAGGTATGATTATAGAACTTTCACACTTTAGTTAGACTTTTAATAGTAAAGTGATATCTAACTCATTGTTAAACTCTAACTTGTATTAGTGATATTTCATACTAACTGATACTCATGTATAAGTGACTTATTTAATTTACAACTTAAGAAGTGATAGTCATATCATTAAGCTAAAAGTGGGACTATAGTCATTTAAGCTTACTAACATTATACTTATAATCCAAGTGTACTTAATTAGTACTTATAATACATAAACTTAAGTAATAACTATGTGAGCATGAAACTATAATTTTATTAATCAAAAACACCATTCGAGTAGTTAAGGTGTAGTAATAATGACTATGTCAATCTCTTTTAAACTATAATTAGGTTGTATGATTATTTTATGAAGTAAAATGGACCTTAGAACAATATAAACTTACAGAGGGTCTAACTCTTTACTCCGAACTCCGAATCAGATGATTTTTGGGTTTAAATTCAATAATTTTTCACGATCTACAACTTTCATGAAGGAAGTATATGCAGATTCTGACTTTAAGAAAACGATATTGGGGAAAAACAATACGACAACCTAAAATTAAAGGAGAAAGAGAGTGGGTATTTAGGGCCATTCATGGGTACTCAAAATGAATAAGACACATCAATGGAAATTCAGATTTTTATTTGATGGTGTAAATGGAGGTTTTGGTTATAGTTTGAAATTTTCGAGTGGATGAAAAATGGTGAAATTAACCCACTATTTATAGTAATTTTAGGAAGAAAAACTCCATTAAACTAATGAAGACTTAATGGTGAATAATACTTGGGGAGCAAGGTCTTCTAGAAGCCTTGGGGAGCAAGGACATGAAGCTTGAGGAAGAAGATGAGTTGTGTGGTCATGGTGATTTTCCATTTTTAGGAAAATATTAAAACTATATACTATATTATAATAAGTATTGCCACAACAAACATTGCTTCTAAAGTAATTAAAGTAACCATCTTTTGGAAAATAATCTTAACCATGATAGTTATGAAAAAGTTTAGGACACAATTAAGCTAATAAACATAATTAGTAAATAATAAAATTAGTTAAAAGTTCGGGGTATTACACTTCTGTTGTTGCTTCCCACTCCCAGCCTATTAATGTTGATGGTGAAAAGCCCTAGAATGATGTTGTTTAATATTTATGGCTTTTGCCTAGGATTTAAAACAGTATTTTACTTTGTGTTTGCTTTACTTGCTCATGGGAGCAAGATTTAAGATATTAGTGTGTTTACGTATTTGCTCATAGGAGCGACTTGAACTTATACGCTTATTCTGCTTGCTAGGAGTAGAATGTTAGGGACTGATTTCCTGCTTCCCCTAAGGGAGGTAGTTTTTATGAAATTTGCTTACTTTGCTTTCCACCATTCCCTTTTTTGAGAATAGCTTATGTTTTGCGATTTTGTCTCATGCATGCATGTTGTAGCAAACGAAAACATTGATTCGTTTTGAAGTTGCTTTTTGATACCGTTTGTTTTGCAACTACTATGTTATGGTCTTTTAGACAATTGGCATAACTCGCAAGAATGTGATAGTTTGTCTCGTGATATTTTGAATGAATTGCATGTTTTATTAATGAATTATTCGAAAATTACAAGTAATAAATGGGAAGAATAACTTGCTTACAAAAAACACTCTTCAAAAGTAATGGTGAGGTGCTTCAGTTAGGGACCCTGATCTAGCCAATCTTGCGTTTTGCTCCTCAAGTTGCCATTTGGAAGTTGCTTGACCTTTGATTGCACATATTCGGTTAAAATTTAGTCCAAATTGCCTCCTTCGTAGATGCATCCTTGTTTACCCAAAGGGTTGCTTGTAAATTTGCCAAGGAGGTTGTTGTTGAGAATGTTCCTGAAAATGTTGAGGGACTTCACATAGGAAGGGATTTCGCCTGGGAAGTTGCTGAAGAAGTTGCCTACAAAGTTATTGGAGAAGTTGCCAAGAAAGTTGCTGGCCGGAGAAGTTGCCAGGTCTTCCAAAACGCGTGTTAGAGATTTTCTTTTATCTTTTAGTTCCGAAAATCTGATTTTACGGGATAAAATATGATTTTAACTAAAAAAAATATCTTTGAAAATATTTATTTTATTGAAATAAAAAAATTAATTATCAATGAATAAGAAATGGGCTTTTTAAAGAGTTGGGGTTGAAATATTCCTTATGGGCGTTAATATACGATTTTAACACTTTTCGAAATAATTTCGGGATGGCTCTCGGACTGCTCTGTCCTTGGATCAGACCAATTAAGACCACGACATGTTACATCATCGGATGCTTAAATGGGGAGACACGATTATATGTCTAAACCTTACTTTCTCTCTTAGCGCCATTTTAACCATCACCTTGATCATGCCCTATTATCTTGGGATAACTTCATTATGAGGATTACTTTCGCATAAAAACAAACTACCTTGTTCCTTGATTCCAACTGTCTTTAGAAGAAGCCAACTATAATGAATTGTACTAGTGTGAGTAAGTTTGACTAACACTTTTTGTTGACCTGTTGACTTTTGCTTCTTTGACTTATGTTGACAATTTTCTTGAGTCGATATAATAAAAGGGTATATCCATTCACCTACGGGATTACTAGAAATTTATGCACGCTATACGTGCCTCACTTTTTTTAAACATAATTTATAACTTTTTTGGGCATAAAAAAAGGTAAAATTTGAACAATAGACATGTTGATTAAGCCTATATCACTTGACCAAATCCGACTTTTATTATTTATTTTATTTATACTTTCTTTAAGATTTTTAAAATTAAAACTGATAAACGATAAAAGAATATTACGTAGATTTATTAAGGATTTGTTATATTTTTTTCAACAAAGTATTTTGTTTTGATTAAATCATTTCACTTTGTTAATTGATTGTATTTTCCTTTTTGATTTACTATTTGATTGTGTATTGATTGATTAAATATTTGATTGATATCATTTTCTTTGTTAATTTTTTTAATGCTATATTTGAGTTTGATTTTCTTTCATCTTTTTCTATTATATGATAGAGATAAGACCAATTTGGAGTAATAGTTGCGGGTGTTCATAAACAAGTAGTAGATGCAGGTGTTCATAATATGCCATCTCTCTCTAATCCTTGAGTTACACGCCGATTCTCCCGTGGTTTTCTCCCCATCCAGAGGGTTTTCATGTAAAATTGCATTGTGTTATTTCTTTATTTCTGCATTATATTTCGCCCATTTATTTTGCTCTTATTGCGAATTCAGAGGGGAGAGAAAGGTACTTGTGTGCGAGGAGGAAGCAAGATCGCTCGACATTAATGGTGATGCAGGGCCATGACAGGAGAAGATAAATCGAGGGAAAATCGAAGCGAAGAGAGTAAAGATAGGGTGAAAGTGTCAGGTGTTGGGAGTAATGGAAACCCTAAGACTAAATAATATCTCTATCATTCTATTTGAGACTCGAGAGAATGAGAGTTGAGAGTAGCGAGCCACTGAAGTAGAAGAATTTTTTTTTTACTTTTACCGGGTGATCAGGTACTCGCATAGCTATAACAAGAGACCTATTACTTGATGTGCTTCTTTCCCCTTCTCCCAGATCAAATACCCTAAATTGGAAATTTTAGAATGATTAAATATTTACATGGTCTTTTTTATTGCGGGGCAATGGATTGGGTTTCTATGAAGACCCCTAGTAATAATTATGAGTGCTTTTTGGGCGCAACATGTTATACCATAACTATTTATTGTGTAACAAAATCTCATACGTAGAAAATGACATAGACTACAAAAAAAAGGACATGGACTATGCCAATAATAACGTGAATTTAATATCATTTTGTCATTTCTTTTATGTCATTTGAGTTTCTTTACAAAAGAAGCAGCGATTTTTTATTGTTACACCACAAGTTATACTGTAACCATTTACACCCAAGAATTTGTGAATAACTACACGAGAGAAAGTAAAAAAGCAATCTCGATCATTTGAAGTCCATTTCATCCCAAAATTTAGACTAAATCATATAAAGAAAGGTTCTTTCACTAATATTAATCTTATTTCAATAATTATTGGGAGTAGAGAACCGCATTCTTCTTTGTAATTACTGAATTCATCATGTGATTCTTAGTCTTTAGACTTCATTAATGAGCTCCTTTTCATCTGCAAACTTGTAGGTTGGTCTGAGTGGTTCGCTTGAGACATTATGTGGGCAAGGATTTGGTGCAAAATTGTACGAAATGCTAGGAATTTATCTCCAAACATCATGTATAGTCTCGTTGAGTTTCTCCATAATCATATCCATAATATGGTGGTTTACAGAACCCATCCTATTATTACTACATCAAAGCCCTAACGTATCGAAAGAAGCAGCCATCTACATGAGATTTCTAATACCAGGAATTTTTGCTTATGGAATTTTACAAAACATCTTAAGGTTCCTCCAAACACAATCTGTAGTTTTACCCTTAGTTATATTGTCAATCGTGTCATTGCTCTTACATTGTGGCCTCAGTTATTTGTTGGTTCATTGCACTAGTCTTGGTTATAATGGAGCAGCATTGGCTACTTCAATGTCATTTTGGTTATCAGTTATAATTTTGCTGATCTACGTGAGTAATGCTAAAAAATTTGAGCACACTTGGAGAGGGTTATCCAAGGAATCATTTTCTTATGTTTTCATCAACATGAAATTGGCATTGCCTTCTGCTGCTATGGTTTGGTAAGTACATTTTTCTTGCATTGTCAATTTTAACAAGTATTGTTTTTGGCAAATATTTTAAACAAGTATTCCCCCATAATCAGAGAAGACATATATAGTTGATTCATTGATGTGGTGTGTTTCTTTTTAATTTTGTTTTGCTTGTGATATTCTTTGTTGAGGTGCCTTAAATTGGTGAAGGGTCCAATGATAGTGTATGGTGTTTAACTAGTTCCAATTTGTTTTGTCCTTATATTTTGGGATAGCTTGTTCATGTATTTAGGAAATACTAATAAGTTATGTGCTATATAATTTTTCCAAAAAAGCCTAATATTTTTTTCTCCCTCTGCTTGTAACTAGCCAACACATTGTTGATGAATCATATATATCTAAATGTCGATGTATATAACTTTTTTCCTTGTTTGCTTTGCTCATAATATGTTCCTCTCAGTTTGGAGTACTGGGCATTTGAGATCCTGGTGTTGTTGGCTGGCCTCATGCCAAATTCTGAAAGAAATACTTCTCTTATTGCAATGTGGTAAGATTTACTTTTTTTTTCTTCATATGGACTCATATTATGTTAGTGAATATTATTCAAAGGTGATGTACTGAAAACATATACCTCGAGTCATGATATCTTTTTTTAAATATTAGCTAAAAGATAGCAAGATATGTGAGAAGTACAAAAGTCAAAATGTTATAAAAAAGAACAGAAAAAGTAAGCTATGTCCTAATATCTCATAAAAATATATGCTAATCCCGAACTTATTTTTTAACAGTGTTAATACGGAAGCAATTGCCTATATGTCTGCTTATGGCTTAAGTGCTGCAGCAAGGTATTTATAATTTATGTAACAGTTTTTTTTATTTTAACTTTTGACTTATTTAGATAAATAAACCTTTGATTTTCATCTCCATATGATAGCACAAGAGTTTCAAATGAGCTTGGAGCTGGGAAAGTAAATGAAGCAAAGCATGCAATGGGAGTAACATTAAAGCTATCAATTCTCCTAGCAGCTATTGTTCTTCTTGCTCTAGGATTAGGACATAATATTTGGGCAGGCTTGTTTAGTGGAAGTGCCACTATTATCAAAGCATATGCTTCGATGACTTTTTTACTTAGTATTTCAACATTCCTCGACACGGTTCAAGGCATTTTATCAGGTGCAACATTACCATATAATCAGATACATTGGCGCTATTGCAATTTTTCTTTGTGGTTGATCATTTATTATGTTGTTTGGGCATGAAACAGGGGTATGCAGGGGAATCGGTTGGCAGCACTTGGCTATGTACATAAATTTGGGAACATTTTATCTCATTGGTATGCCCATTGCATGCTTACTCGCCTTCAAGTTTCATTTTTATGTCAAGGTAATAATTTTGATCATGTCAATTTACATTTTATATTAGGATTGGGATTATTTGTGACAAACTATTTTATGCAATACATTCATTAGAGCAAACCATTTTATAATATTATGTAGGAACTTAGATGCGTAATGCGGAAAACCAAGTATCATATACTTGAACATCTATCCCAAGATCATTGCATAAACTAACATGAATCAAATAATATATAACATTATATATCTTTGATGCGTGAATCCTCAAATGTACTAACTTCCAAGTGAGATCTTATGAGAATGTCAAGCGCCGTTCCTCTAGTATTGGTCCACGAATAACACTTGGATCACCACGTATGCTAGTACGGAAGAGAGAAAAACACTCTATTACTTTTGAGGTGAGGGCCGAAATGAGTGTGAAAAGACTAAGGGAAAAATCAGATTTTTCACTCTAGAAGTTGGAAAAAGTATGTAGTACTTTGTAACCCCTATATCATTATATAAGGCGGTTACAAAAGAGGTGTTTCATGAGGTTCTATTTTGCCTCATAATGTCATACATTATGAGCCTAATAAACTCATGAGTTACAACTCTTCCCACCCATTATAAAACCGCCTAACCCATTTCACAAATGGATTTGGGTAAATATCCAAGTGTCATTACTTGTGTGACCTCATAGGACTCAATGATACTAGTAGTTGGCCCCAATCATATTAGTCCAACAAACCACAGCAAAACGTTGTGATCATCTAATATTATTGAAGATATTATCTCCATAATTTATCCTAATATTATTTAGTTTATTACACTTGATCGAGGACAAAATTCTTTAATCTCCCACTTGTCTAAGAACAAGTGTGTAACCTTCAAACTTCTTATGTCGCTTAATGTCTAACTTGATGATATGATAACATCATATGTCCATCATACCAATATTCAAGTCGTTCCTTGAAATCTGAGTTCGAACTGTCGAAACAAATGATTAACTCCTTAATCCATTTGAGCACGGCCATACATTTACCAGTTCTTGCTCTTCAAGGGGCTAAGACACCAATCCTAACTCTTAGGAGGACTTATCAAATCTTGTATGACCAAAGCTCCCACTCAATTCATAGCAGTTCTGATCGCTGCTTCTATAACCTCCTTTTACGGCACAACGTTTTGTAGTGTCAAAAACATACTAATCCTTAAGTAAGAACAATGTCATACTCATGTCAAAGGAATCCACTAAACATATTAATAAGAGTCTCATAAACCTTTTAGAGAACCCCCACTAGGTCTGCCCAGCGTGTATCAACTATACAAGCCTATGCAAATGACTAGACATCTCCATGTCCCTATAGCCCATGAAACTGCGCTATCAATCAACTTGCAATCTAGTCCATGAAACTGAATCATTTACGTTCAACTTAATGATTCGAACTAGGGACTAAGGTATATTATAACTCCTGTTCACTTGATAGAGTTCCATTTGTCAAATCACGTATTTGACAATCCTATCAAACGTTATAAAATACTTTGAACGTTTTATTTAATACTAAACCAAGATTAAATAAGAACAAAACTTTTATTGATAAACATAAACATAACATATCAAAGCGAGTAATTATAATTGTGGACTAATTAAAAGTAAATAGTACACAATTAAACCCACTCTCCTATATGCTTAAGCCCTATAGCCCTAGTATGACTCTCATGCTTGGGCCGTGGCAATGGTTTAGTCAAAGGATCAGCAACATTGCTATCTGTATTAACCTTGCAAACTATTACATCCTTTCTCTCAACGATTTCTCGAATGAGATGAAATTTTCTAAGTACATGTTTACATCTTTGATGTGATCTTGGTTCCTTAGATTGAGCTATGGCACCATTGTTATCACAATGTAAAACAATACCATCTCCAACACTAGGTACTACTCCTAGCTCCAGAATGAACTTCTTCATCCAAACGGCTTCCTTTGCTGCAGCAATATACTCAGCTTCCATTGTAGAATCAGCGACAGTGCTTTGCTTTGAACTTTTCCAGCTCACTGCCCCTCCATTTAGACAAAAGATGAAACCTGATTGGGATCGGAAATCATCTTTGTCAGTTTGGAAACTTGCATCTGTGTAACCCTCAACAATTAACTTACTTTCACCTCCATACACTAAGAAATTATCCTTAGTCCTTCTCAAGTACTTTAGGATATTCTTAGCTGCAATTCAGTGTGCATCACCTGGATTTGATTGGAATTTGCTACACATGCTCAAGGCATATGAAACATCTGGACGAGTACAAATCATAGAGTACATAATGGACCCTATAGCTGATGCATAAGGAACATTACTCATTCGCTTAATCTCACATCATGTCCAGAAGGACACCGAGTCTTGCTAAGCGACACGCCATGTTGCATGAGTAGGAAACCTCTCTTAGAGTTTTCCATGTTGAACTTAGTGACGATCTTGTCTATATAAGTTCGTTGGCTAAGCGCGATCATCCTCTTAGACCTATCTCTATAGATCTTGATCCCCAAAATGTACTCAGCGTTTCCAAGGTCTTTCATAGAGAAACAACTTTTTAACCATTCCTTGACTGACTCAAGCATGGAATGTCGTTTCCTGTGAGAAATATATCATCTACATACAAGACCAAGAAGACTATGTTGCTCCCACTTTCCTTCTTGTAAACACAATACTCTTCTCCGTTTTTCTTTGAGAAAACCAAACTGTTTGATTGTCTCATCAAAACGAAGATTCCAATTTCGAGATGCTTGCTTCAATCCATAAATGGATTTTTGAAGCTTACATACGCTCCTAGGATTTTCTGGATCCACAAAACCCTCCGGCTGTGTCATATACACATCCTCTTTCAAGAACCCATTCAAGAAAGCGATTTTGACATCCATTTGTCAAATCTCGTAATTAAGCATGGCTACCGGTTGAAAAGGTTTCGTCATAGTCTATACCATGAACTTGCTTGAACCCTTTTTCAACCAACCTTGCTTTGTAAACCTGAATATTACCATCATTGTCTGTTTTCACTTTGAAAACCCATTTGCAACCAATAGGTGTAATCCCATCGGGCAAATCTACCAAGTTCCATACTTGATGCCATTTAGGACCTCATGGCTTCAAGCCATTTTTCGAAGTCTTCACTCATCAAAGCTTGCTTGTAAGTAGTAGGTTCCTCAAATTCTAAAATCATTATCTCAGAATTTTCGGTTAACAAAAAATCAACAAACCTCTTGGTTGGTATTCTTGTTCTACTAGACTTACGAGGGGTGCAACAGGAGAAATTTTCTTCTCAACAATTTGAGAATTTTGCACGAATTAGATTCGAGTGGGACAATAGGATTCGTGTACGGATGCACGTCCTCCAACACTTGGTCAGTTATGGGAGAAGATTCTCCAAAGGAGGAACTACTTCAGCCCAACATTGGCTCTTGTGTCTGTCTCTAACATAGGATGAACTATGTCCATTTGTTGCTCTTCTCGAACTTCTTCGAGAAATACATTACTCCCACTTGCCTTTTTGGAAATAAAATCTTTTTCCAAAAAGACACCACGACGAGCAACAAACACTTTCCCTCAGTGCGATTGTAGAAGTAATAGCCCTTGGTTTCTTGGGATAACCCACGAAGAAAACTTATCTATTTAGGGGCGAGTTTGTCTGAAAGTAAACGCTTTACATAAACCTCACATCCCCAAATACGTAGAAAAGACAAGCTTGGAACTTTTCCACTCCATATCTCATATGGTGTCTGTTCTACTGCCTTTGATGGAGTTCTATTAAGTGTGAAAGTAGCAGTTTCGAGAGCATATCCCAGAAGGATATTGGAAGATCAGCAAAACTCATCATAGACCGAACCATATCAAGTAGAGTTCGGTTCCTCCTTTCGAAACACCATTCAACTGAGGTGTTCAGGCGGAGTGAGTTGTGAAAGAATTCCACAACCTTCAAGTGATCACTAAACTCTTGGCTCAAATATTCACCACCACGATCGGATCGCATGCTTTGATTGTTTTGCCAAGCTGGTTTTGGACTTCATTCTGGAATTCTTTGAACTTTTCAAATGATTTCGACTTATGCTTCATTAAATAGACATATCCATATCTACTTAAATCGTCCGTAAAAGTAATGAAGTATCCAAACCCTCCCCTAGCTTTTGTGCTCATTGGTCCACATACATCAGTATGTATTAGGCCCAATAGATCACTGGCTCTTTCACCCTTTCCAGTAAAAGGTGACTTTGTCATTTACCCATTAAACATGATTCACACACATCAAATGGCTCAAAGTCAAAGGATGTTAGAAGTCCATCTTTATGTAACTTCTGAATGCGTTTCGCGTTTATGTGTCCTAAACGACAATGCCATAAGTAAGTAGGATTAGTATCGCTTGATCTATGTTTTTTGCTGTCTATGTTAAGGACATCTTTGTCTAAGTCTAGGAAATATAGACCATTAGACCTTTTAGCAGTGGCATAAAACATTGAATTCAAATAAACAGAGAAACAACCTTTCTCAATTGTAAATGAAAACCCTTCATTATCCAAAAAGGGATAGACATAATGTTTTTGGTAATAGCAGGAACATAATAACAGTTATTAAGCTCTAATATTAATCCGAAAGGAAAAGATAGACTATAAGTCCCAACTGCAACGGCCGCAACTCTTGCACCATTTCCAACTCGCAGTTCCACCTCTCCTTCAGCCAAGGTTCTACTCCTTCTTAGTCCCTACACATTCGAAGTAATGTGAGAAACACAACCGATATCAAATACCCAAGAAGTAGAGGTTGCTAAATTAATGTCAATGACATAGATACCTGAAGAAGAAGCCCCAGACTTCTTATCCTTCAAGTACTTCGGGCATTACGCTTCCAATGACCTATTTATCACAATAGAAGCACTTGGCATTTGCGGCCACCTTTGCTTTGCCTTTACCTGTGGCTTAACAGCAATCTTAGTGGCAAACTGGCAACTTGCTTGCCCTTATCTTGCTTTTTCTTGCCAGCCCATTCCTTCTTAAAACCCTTTCCCTTTTGAACCATAAGAACTTCCTTCTTAGGTCAACAGGATGTTTTGCTCGCAGTCATAAGCATCCCATGTAACTCAGCAAGGGTTTTCGACACCCCATTCATATTGAAGTTCGAAACGTATTGAACCCATCATGAAGTGAGTGTAGAATGATGTCAGTAGCCAACTCTTGGCTATAAGGAAAGCCCAACCTCTCCATGGCTTCGAAATAACCAATCATTTCGAAGATGAGTGGCGACCGGCTTGCCTCAACTAACGCAACTCAAGAATAGCCTTGTGAGTTTCATACCTCTCTATCCGAGCTTGTTGTTGAAACATGGTTTTCAACTGTCGGATAATGCTATAGGCATCCAAGCTTGCAAATCCTCTTTTGAAGGCTTGGTTCCATATCCGCTAGCATAAGGCAAGTAACAATTACTGACCTTTCTACAACGGCCTTATGGGCCTCTTTATCAGCATCAGTAGAGGTAGTAGTTAAAACTGGGATCGGGGTTTCAAGAACATCCTCTCGACCTTCGGACCTAAGAACAATTCTTAGATTCCTTTCCCAATCAAGGAAGTTGTTCCCGTTCAATTATCCTTCTCAAGGATTGAACGTAAGTTAAAAGGTGAATTATTGTTGTTACCAGACATGATATCTACATGAAGATGCAAAAAGTATAAGTATGTTTATCATAATAGCTTTTAACAAATTTTAAACACTTTAAAATATAAGCTATGCACTTGACCAATTTTAACGTGTCCCTTTTTTTTTTGAATCAAGTGGTTCTAAGATCCTATCAAACATGATTTATAAGTGGACTTTGGCCTCAACTTAAAACCAAGTTTTAAAGGTAAGTAAACTCTTTTACTAATTACAACATTTGTAATTCTTAGTTAATGGGTGTTTGCTAAGGTGATTACGCTCCCAGGTAAGGAAGTTACCCACAATGTTGGGGAGAGCCTTCCTAATCCTAGACAGGCTTGTCACCCAAACACAAAACCCAAAAACTTTGCTACAAAATCCAAAACCGTTTTGATGATTTTGTTGGGCCAAACCAAACTAAACTTGCAAATTTCGGAAATTTACTCTACTTAGCCCAAGATTGAAAGTAATACTCTGCTTTGGCAGAACCTATTACTAACGATCAAGTTTTAGTAGGTGTTTATTTGGAATAGCAAAAACCCAATATTTTATTTAAGGGACCTAAGTAAATTATTATGTTGATTTAATTACTAGTGAAATTTAAATAATTAAATCACAAGCATAATAAACTTAGAAAGCATTTAAAGCAATATTTAAATGCATAAAATAAAATGTGATCCTAGTATGGCCCCTAAACCTAAAGACTACTCTTTATGGCTCCCTTGTTGAATCACCATGGATCTCCATCCTTGTGCTTCATAGGATAAGATTGAATCACCATTCTTCTTATTAATACTTGAATAAATATTTTTGGAATTATAAACTAAAATATTACAAAAATCTAACGATGCGTAGATCGTATTTAGATTACAAAAATACATTAACTATAAGCAGATCATATTTTCTATCCATGTTTTGGGCCATACTAGTCACAGCATGCATTCATAATATTATATATATAAAACATGCATTTTAGTCAACTATTAAAATAAATTATCATGTTTTAACAACTTTAAAACATAATAATACCATGAAGATTTAATCTCACATTAATTCTTATGGTTGGTACCTTAAGACAAAATTTAATCATATTAGAATTTCGTCTTACAAAGGCTTTAAAATATTAATCTAATAAATTTAATCACATTAAACTTAAAGATAAAAGTTAAAGCAATTCTAGCCACCACATATAATTTAATCACATTAAAAAAAAACTTAACATGATTACACATAAATAGGCATGGAAGAATTAATCAACTATTAATACTAACAACCTAACATGTAATTAACATCATAAAAATAAGGAAAAATTGTTTTAATTAAGTCAACCTTTGCGTGGTCTTCCAATTTCAAGTCTAACTTTTGATTATTCCTAGTCAAGTCAACTTTGTAGCACCATTAACTTTAATTAGGTTAAATGACCGGTAACCTGATAAATTGGTAAATAAAAAAATTTACCAATTAACCCACCCATTAACCCACCCAAAACTAAAAACCCACCCATTAACCCACCCAAAATTGAAAACCCACGCATTAACCCACCCAAAAAATGAAAACCACCCATTAACCCACAATAACACCATCCCTACCCCACCCACAACAACAACAGCCCAACCACCCCCTCCCTTTCCTCCTTCGAATCCTGCGCCACCCCGTCTCCTGCCGGAAAATGGCTCCCCCTCCCCGTCCCCTTCGAATCCCGCGGCTCCTCCTCCCCCTCCCTGCCGGAAAATCTCTCCCCCTCCCCGTCCTCCTTTGAATCCCACACCTCCCCTCCCTTGCCGGAAAATGTCTCTCCCTCCCCTTCCCCCTTCGAATCTCGCGCCCCCCATCCCTCGCCGGAAAATCGCTTCCCCTCCATCACCCCTCCGACTGCGCATCCACCATCTTACCCCTTCGAATTGAATCTCGCGTCTCCCCACCTTCGTTTCTGCCCAGAAAGAAACCGATGCGGCTGATCTGAAGGACTACGCGGCTGCGGACTTCCGGCGAAAGTGAGGGAGGACGACAGAGACGAGTGCGCCGGCGAGAGTGATGTGGGGGGAGGGGCGGAGTTGCGTGGGGATGAGGAAGGGTGGGGGCGGAGGTGGTGGGGGGAGGCGAAGGGTGGGGGTTGGGGTGGGGGTGCTGCTGATGGAAAGGAAACAGGGGCAGGGGAGGGGAAGAGTGGGGGTGGGGGACGTTGTTGATGGGGGTGCAGGGGAGGGGAGGGAAGGGGTTGGGGGTGGGTGGGGGTGGTCTAAGGAAGAGGGAAGAGAAAGATGGCAGGAGGAGGGATTAGTAGAAAATAAAAAAAAAATTACAAACCAGTCATTTGGCAACACGTGGCACATGTAACCTGTTAAATAGGTCACAAACAGGTTAAAACTCAATAGAAGAAAATAGCCCTACAAGCCTAACTTGACTAGGAATAATCAAAAGTTAGACCTGAAATTGGAATACCACGCAAAGGTTGACTTATTTAAAACAATTTTTCCTAACAATAATAATAACAATAGTAGTTACTAACTCTTTAGTAAACCCCTTTAAAATTAACTAGTCAATTATCACATATAATTAACTAATAAAATTAAAGCTCATTATTTTAATTCAATCATGACTTAAATATGAAATTAATCACCATTAATTAATCAATTTCCAATATTGGAATATACTCAAAAAAAAAACTTTTTTTTTTTTAGAAAAAAGGAAGCTGCCAAGGCAGCAGTGCATCACCACTGCCACCTCAGCAGCGGCCCACCACCGCGCGAACCAGCCTCGGCAGAACCAGCCACTGCGTCGCTGGCAACAACGACCACCACCGAAAACCGGCGACAGCCTGTGCTGGGCAGCGCAGGACGCGCGGCAAGCATCAACAGCCCAGCGCACGAAGCTAAGCCCGCGCGAGCCACCATGACGCCGGCCACAGTCTGGCGGCACGCCTGCCACCATGTCGGTCGAATTCCGGCGGCCCTTCCCCCTTTCCCTCTCAATTATCAACAACTCTTGTGCATAATTGAAGGAAGTTACAACAAATTGATTTGGGGAAAAACTTAGGGTTCATATCAATTTTGTTTAACAAAAGCCAAAAAAAAAAAAAATTAAATAAACTAATACACAAAATCTGATATTTTGTGATGTGAGTTTTGAATTTGAGTATAATATATATTTATATATTCATAAAAATCAAATTTTTATGTTTCCAATCAATTAATATTACAATGTTGATCATGCAAATAAACTCATATATAAAGCCTTCCCTTAATTGAATTAAAAAATGAAATAAAACATGCATCAACATGTTTACATGATCATAGTAATTTATGTAAGAGGCTAACTGATACCACTGTAGGAACTTAGATGCGTAATGCGGAAAACCAAGTATCATATACTTGAACATCTATCCCAAAATCATTGCATAAACTAACATGAATCAAATAATATATAACATTATATACCTTTGATGCGTGAATCCTCAAATGTACTAACTTCCAAGTGAGATCTTGTGAGAACGTCAAGCGTCGTTCCTCTACTATTGGTTCACGAATAAGACTTGGATCACCACGTATGCTAGTACGGAAGAGAGACAAACACTCTCTTACTTTTGAGGTGAGGGCCGAAATGAGTGTGAAAAGACTAAGGGAAAAATCAGATTTTTCACTCTAGAAGTTGTAAAAAGTATGTACTCCTTTGCAACCCCTATATCATTATATAAGGTGGTTACAAAAGAGGTGTTTCATGAGGTTTTATTTTGCCTCATAATGTCATACATTATGAGCCTAATAAACTCATGAGTTACAACTCTTCCCACCCATTATAAACCGCCCAACCCATTTCACAAATGGATTTGGGTAAATATCCAAGTGTCATTACTTGTGTGACCTCATAGGACTCAATGATACTAGTAGTTGGCCCCAATCATATTAGTCCAACAAACCACAATTATCTTCTAGCAAAACGTTGTGATCATCTAATATTATTGAATATATTATCTCCATAATTTATCCTAATATTATATAGTTTATTACACTTGATCGAGGACAAAATCCTTCATATTATACACTTCTCTTATTGATTTTTTTTTTTTTTTGATATTGCCTTTAAGATTAAGACTTAAGAGTGATATATACTAACTTAACCCCTGCTTCAAATTCATATGGTTCTAAATTGCCTACACACAATAGGAATTATTATACTTTTGCCATGACTTGAGAACATGGTATAGAAATAAACATCTAATAATCAAATTATATAATTTGTATCTAAAGATGTTGTCTTACAAAGTAAATGGTATCAGATTATTTTTGACAAAAATAAATAATTATAAGGCAAGTTCGCTATAAAATATTAATTTTATTACAATCTTGTTTATATGCTAACATTGTTTATGTTATTTTGATTCAGGGTCTTTGGATTGGCTTGATTTGCGGCCTCATCGCTCAATCTAGTTCGCTTTTTTTGATTACTCGACTTCATGAATGGACAAAACTTGAGCCCTCCGCTAGTGCCAATGAAAGATTTGTATAGTCTAAGCTTTGATGATAGGAAGGTTATGTATCAACCTAAAAAATATTTAGTACAACAATGTCAAATATAGACCATTAATTTTTAATATTCTAAAGCATGAGTTATCTAAAAATAATTCTACCTTTGGTAAAGAAATTCGCAAGACTCAAACTTTGGTTTTTTTTGTGGTGCTAAACTTGCACACAGTATTCTTGTTTAGTACTACCTCCGGTCTTTATTAATTTATCCGTGTTTCTTTTTATGATGATTCTTATTAGTAAATTCATTTCTTTTGTTTCTATTTTTGGAATGAGACCATTAACTTTCCATCACACATACATTCAACTTTAACATAAAATAATAATGTCTCTTTCCTTTTATATCCCACAACATTGTTTCTCCTAAAACTTTGTGCAAAAGAAACGGGTAAACTATTAAAGATCGGATGGAGTATTACTCTATCACTAGTACAATAAATGCTTATTGCCGCGGTCATTAAGTGGCCGATTGCGGCAGTTTTGGCTGCGCAACAATTAAGGGGGCAGCAATAGGTAATTAAACTATTGGTGCTGTTTTTAACCGCAACAATATTACAACGTACTAGAAAACCGCAGCAATATGGTTATTTTTTATTAAAAAATACAACGTATTGCTGCGGTTTCTAGCATAAACCGCAGCAATATATTTAACGTATTGTTGCGGTTGTATCCCAAGACCACTGCAATAGGTACACGTAAAAAACAAAAAAAAAATTAGTTTTTTTTGGCATAGTAAAATTGACTCTAATAACTTATATATTGTTATACTACAATTTTTTAATTTCACGGGAGAAAGATTCAAAACTAATACATAATAATAAATTACAAATCAGCAACAACTTGAAGCAATCAAAATTCTCGATCTAAAAATGAAAAAAGAAAATGTTCAATATTCAGAAATTTGAGAAAACTACCATGTTAAAATTCTAATTAAAATCTAAAAATTCAGTAAGAACCCAAATTGAAATCTAAGTAAAATCTAAAACAGATCTTGAGAGCCGGTGTGTTTCGGTGGCTGTAATAGGCGGCGTGTTTCGGTGGCTGCGATGGGTGGCGTCAACCCGACGTGAGCGGTTGCTGCGATGGGCGGCGTGTTACAGGTGAGGAACACCAACAATCCGGCGAGTTCTAGTGCGGCGACGCCACGAACGTCTCTCGTCGTTTCTCATGGGGTCTCGGCATGCCCATAATCGCAAATCTTTCCACTGGTAACTTTGTCCACGCTTCTTATCTCCTTCATCCGGCGAACTTCATTTCCTCTTCATTTCCCCTTACTCTCCTTCTCTCTCATCCATTTCTTCCGAAACCATCCCCACCTTCTCTTTTTCTCGCATCACCTCCTTCCTCACCTCCCACGGCCTCGCGCTCTCCGCGCCGTTGTTGTTGAAGTCCACGACGTGGAGGCCGCCTTTCACATTAGTGTCTCCAATGGAGCTTCCCAGTTTCAGGCAACAAACAGGAGAAGAGAGAGGATGAGAGGGTTTAGAGGAAGAGAGAAGATGAGGGGAGGAGAAGGAGAGAGGCGTGAAACTGATGAGGGGAGGAGAGAGAGTGAGATGAGGCGTTAAACTGCTGAGAGAAAGAGGAGTGAAACCCTAGAAAGGTCTTCTTATATTAATTTTAAAAGCCTATTACTGCGGGTTTTAGTAAGAACCGCAGCAATAGGTCCAAATAATATTTTTTTATATTATTTTATTATATTGCTGCGATTTTTGCCATAAATCGCAGCAATATGTTTGGTCATATAGTCAAAAAATTTCAAAAAATTTCTGTTGAAATCATTTTGTTGTGATTTTTGGCCGAAACCGCAACAATATGGTTATTTGATATTTTTTCTTTTTTTTACATGATATATTGCTGCGTATGGGTAAAACCACAGCAATATCACCGCAACAATAAGCAATTATTCTACTAGTGTATCAAACTTTGTATTACAAAAGCTTAGAAAACGGCAGAGAGAGGGGACATCTCTTATATACAAAGAGAGCTAATGAAACCTAGAGCCTTAGCTGTACACAAAGACAAGACTGGCTAGTATCTATCTAGGATCAATAAGAAAGGTTATTACATGAAAGTTAGTATATCTAGCTAACTATGCACTACATCAGCAACAACACATGAAGAGTTTTTTATTTTTTGTCCCATATTGAAAGAATAGAAGGGAAGAGTAAGGTTTATTACATTACTCTTCCTCTACCCTTTAAATTGAGTAGCAATGAGGTTTTTAGTGGGTATGTGGTGATGTGTGGTTACCACACACGAGAGCGCACCGCCTGGTTCGGGTCAAGGGTCATGGGCCTTGGACCTTTGGGAATAAACTTAACTTAACTATATTTGTCAGCATTTAATGATCGTTTTTATCAGTGTTAAGTTACCGTTTTTTTTTTTCCTAACCTCTCTCTTAATACTATGGTTTTTCCCTAATTTCTCTCCTGATCTGCTGCCATTATCTTTCCTATTTATTGACCATTTTCCCCACGATTTCAGCCATGTTATGATCTCGTTTAGTTTTCCTCTCCTAATAAATACTAGCTGTCTGGTATTCATTGGGATAAAAAAACGCACAATCACTTCTTCTCTTCTCTTTCTTTCTCCTCTATTATTTAGGGCAATATTCAAGATCGTTCTCAATTTGCTTTTCTGTCAACACCGAAAACGAAAAAACCGTATATCCCTGGAGGTTGATTGCTGTGAGTCTGTGTGTTGTTGCGGGGCAAATTCAACTTTAAGGCAGTTATCTTTTCATAACACAGTTGTCAAATTAATTTGTTTTAGTTGTTACCAGTTTACATTCCTACGTGTACATGAAACAAAACAGCATATCTTCCACATTTTAGCTCACAATTCTCAATATCCTTCCCCTAAGGTGGAGCTGGTGAAACAAGCCCCAAAACAGGATGAAAAATGATTATGATACTGCTCACTGAGAGAGACTTAGTCATTAATTCTACCAATTGCAGAAACGACTTGATGTTTAGCACATTCAAAAGACCATGTTGAATGTGTGCTCTCAAATAGTGGCAATCCAACTTTTAAGTGCTTAGTAAAAAGCTGGACTATAAGCAAGGTGATTGGTAGAATTGTTATAACAAAAGAGTTCAATATGCTTAGGTATATTAAAGCCAAGATCTTCAAGAATTTGAACTAGCTAAATAATATCTCCCTAGTAGTGTGAGACATACATCTATACTCAACTTATGTAGAGGATTTAGAGGCAATTTTTTTGTTTTTTTTTTTTGTCTTCCAAGACACTAGTGTATTCCCAGGAAAAACACAACAACCAGTAAGAGATTTGGCTTGTAAAGATTATCCTCATTTCTTCCAAACTCCTTCTGTCAGTAGTAAGGTTCTGTAATGAGCATCCATTCATTTGTTTTCAGTAGTTTGCTTACAGAAATCAAATTATGTTTCAAAAAAAAAAATCATAAACAGAACATCAAGCAGATCAATCCTCTAAGTTATTCTTAACATTCCGTACATCTTTCACAACCTTCATACGTCCATCAAGTTACCCTACTCTATGTTCTTAGTATGATTCTTAAATTTGTAAGAGTGGTTTTATTTCCTATCATATGGTCACTTGCTGCAGAATTTATGAGCCAAGTATGACAATTATGATCTCTAACATAGTTAGCAGCATTAGAGTGAACTCCTTTACCAACAAAGTTGCTTTGAGAAGTGTTCTTTGAGGCACTTTGCTCTCCCCATTGCCTTCTAAACTTCCTTAACAACATAAAAATAAATTTGCTGTCAGTTCTAGCAACATTACCTTTCATATGGGAAGAACTGTCCAGATGACTATTCCCAACATAGCTCATGATTAGCCACATCCTTACTGTATATACATAATCGTGTATGCCCAACATATTATCCAATGATGAACAAACCTTCGTCCTAATTGGCTCGGACCAAAGAAAGAGCAATCCAACAAGCTGAGTCCAAAACCGTCTTTAAGGACATAAATTCTATTTATTTATTCAAAGCCCAATTAATTATTCTTCATAATTAATTGTATTTTTAATAAATATTTTCTAAATCAAAAGATACTACAAAAATTAGATTTTTATTCTTATAG